>NW_022631409.1:0-95693 GCF_010015895.1 Lontra canadensis
AGAAGAAGAAGAAGAAGAAGAAGAAGAAGAAGAAGAAGAAGAAGAAGGAGAAGAAGAAGAAGAAGAGGGAGAAGAAGAAGAAGGAGAAGAAGAAGAAGGAGAAGAAGAAGAAGAATAGTGCTTCAGGGACCTGTGGGACTATAACAAAAGACCTAGCATTTGTGTCATTGGAATCCTAGAAAGAGAGGAGAAACAGCGCAGAGATGAAAAGCACTTAAAGAAATAATGGCTGAAAACTTTCCAAATTTAGCAAAGGACATAAACGTACAGACTCATAAAGTTGAGTGAAGCTCAAACAAAGTAAACCCAAAGAGATCTACGCCAAGAGAAATTATAATTAAAATTCTGAAAACTAAATTGATGAGAAAGTCTTGAAGGCAGCCATGATGTCTTACCTATAGAGGGGAAACTATCTGAATGACAGTGAATTTCTCATCAGAATCTTTGGAGGCCAGAAAAAAAAAAGTGGCACACTATATTTCAAGTCCTGAAATAAAAGAAATGTCAGAACCCTATATCCTACGAAATTACCTTTCAGGAATTAAGAAGAAATAAAGACAGTCTCAAATGAAGAGAAGCTGAGAGAATTTAATACTATTAGCTAGTAGCTAAAGGAAGTTCCCCAAACAGAAAAGGAATAATAAAAGAAGGAAACTTGGACCACCAGAAATAAAAAAGAACACAGATATAAGCAAAAAATATTGGTAAGTTTGATAGGATTTCCTTCTTGGGTTTCTTATATTAGACAACAGAAGCAAAAATTGCAATACTGTCCTATGTGGTACTAAATGTATGTAGAGGAAATATTTATGACAACTATATTATAAACAGAGGTAGGTAAAGAGATACAAAAGGAAGTAAGGTTTCTATGCTTCATACAAACTACTCAAATGATGACACCAATTATTGTGGTAAGATATATATGGAACTACCTTGCAATAAGACAAGAAAGGGAAATAAAAGACATACAGATTGAAAAAGAAGAAATAAAATTACCCTGTTTGCACTCAGCGTGATTATCTACATAGATAATTCTAGAAATCTACACACACATACACATACACACACATACACACACACAACATGCTAGAACTAATAAGTGACTTCAGCAAGGTCACAGAATACAAGGTTAACATATAAAAATCAATGATATTTCTATACAGTAGCAATGAACACATAAACACTGAAATTTAAAATACAATATCATTTATAATTGCTCAAAATGAAATATCTGTATGTTATTCTAACAAAACATATTCATAATTTGCATGCCAAAACTATACAAAGCTGATGAAAGAAATCAAAGGAAATAAAAATAAAAATAGGCACAATAGAATAAAGATGTTAATTCTCTCCAAGTTGGTATGCAGTTTTAATGCAATTCCTATCAAAATCCCTAAATGATTAGAAAGATGATAGATAGATAGATAGATGATATATAGATATAGCTAACTCTAAAATTTATTTGGAAAAATAAAAAACTAGAATAGATAAAAACAATTTTGAAAGAGAATGAAGTGGAATCAGCCTAACTGATTTCCAAAACATATACAGCTACAGTAACCAAGACTGTGTGGTATTGGCAGAGGAACAGACACACAGATCAATGCAGTAGAACAGACAACACAGATATAGACCCATACAGATATGCCCAACTGATTTTTGACAGAAGTACAAAAGCAATTCAATGAAGGAAAAATCCTTTCCAACATATGGCATTGGAGCAACTGGAAACCCACAGGCAGTGATCTGAACTTGAGCCAAAGTACCTTATACAGAAAGTTACATAAAATGGATGAGACTTAAATATAAAATGTAAAACAGTATAATTTTTAGGAAAAATTTTGGAGAAAATTTTTAGGATCTAAGACTAGGTGAAGAGTTCTAAGACTTGACACCAGAAGCACAAACTACAGAAGGAAAAATGGATAAATAGGATTTCATCAAAACTTTAAATTTTTGTTCTGTGAAAGACCTTGTTAAGAGAGGGTAAAAAAACAAACTATAGAATGGGATAAAGTATTTGCAAACCATATATCCAACAAAGGACTACTGTCTAGAATATACAAAAGACTCTCAAAACTCAACAGTTTTTTAAAAATTAATTAGAAAATAGGTGAAAGATGGGGTGCCTGGGTTGTGCAGATGGTTGAGCAACCAACTCTTAGTTTCAGCTCAGATTGTGATCTCAGTCGTGAGATCAAGCTGAGCATGGAGTCTGCTTAAGATTCTCTCTCCTCTCCCTTTGACCCTCCCTCTTGTGCACTTTCTCTCACTTTCTCTCTTTCTGTAATAAATAAAAAAATAAATAAATCTTTTTTAAAAAGAAAGAAAATAGGCAAAAGTCATGAATAGACATTTCACCAAAGAGGATACAGAGATGGCAAATCAGCACATGAAACATCATTAGTGATTACTGAATTGCAAATTAAAAGCACAATGAAATGTCACTACACACTTACCAGAATGGCTAAAATTTTAACAAGTGTAAAACCATATGCTGGTGAGGATACAGAGAAACTGAATCACTCATATATTGCTGATAAGAATGTAAAATAGTATAGCCACTCTGGAAAACAATTTGGCAATTTCTTTAAAAATCTAAACATGGGGACATCTGGATGGCTCAGTCAGTTATGCCTCTGACTCTTGATCTCAGTTCAGATCTTAATCTCAGAGTTGTGAGTTCAAGCCCCACATTGAACTCCATGCTTGGCGTGGTGCCTACTTAAAAATAAAAATCTAAACATGTAACTACCCATTCCACTCCTGGACATTTGTCTCAAAGATGTGGTCACACAAAAACCTGAACATAAATGTTTATGACAAAAATGCTTATTCATAATAGTCAAAAACTGGAAACAATCCAGATCTCCTTCCATGGGTGAATTGTTAAACTAACTGTGGTACATCCATACCATAGACCAATACCTAGCAATAAAAAAGAATGAATTATTGATACATGTAATAACATGGACAAATCTCCAGAGAATTCCAGTATGTGAAAAAAGTCAATCCCAAAAGGTTACATACTGTATGATTCAATGTATGTAACACCTTTAAATGACAAAGTTTCAGAAATGGAGAACATGTTAAGGCTACTGGGGCTTAGGAGTTGGGGCAGAAGGGAAATGATATGGGTATAAAAGGGCAACATAAGAGATCCTCATGGTGATGGAAATGTACTGTCTCTTGACTATATCAATGTCAGTATCCTGATTGTGATATTATACTACAATTTTACAAAATGTTACCATTGGGTAAAGCATAGATGAGATCTCTCTGTATTGTTTCTTACAACTGTATGTAAATCTACAATGTTATAAAAACCAGAAGTTTTTTTCAGAAAACTTTTTTATTATTATTATTATTATTTTGCTTAAAGAACTAAAAGAAGGAAATAGAACTGGTTATCTCACTAGTCAACAAAATACATATGTTGAACATCTGTATTAAATCAAAGAATGAATGAGTGACTAGACATCCTATTGGCCTATGCTCATCTGGTGGACAGCCCTATCTTGACCTTCTAGGTAATTAAAATTAAATTAAAATTAATTAAACTCAACACCTTTGTTTTGTGTCTTGGTGAGCTATGCAAGCTTAGTATACAAGGCCAAAAGGAGCCTTAGAGGCCACCCAATCCAACTCTCTCATTTTGTACAGAAGAAATTGAGGACCAAGAAGACTAAATTATCAGGTCAACTTTAAATATACAGTTCGTAGTGGAACAAGGCCAAAGTTCCCATTTGCCAGTACAATATCCTTTCCATCATAGACTTTGATTTACGTATCCCCAAGAGTGAAGACTGTCTCCTTGATAGGTCTATATGGAGATTTATTTAAGGAATCTACTGTACACCATCTGAAACTGAACTCCCACTGCATACTCTCTGGAATAGAATGGCCTCTTTTATATAGGATGACTGATCACCAAACCCATCCCTGGAAACTGTCAGCAAAGACAAAGAGCAGCAAAGAAAAACATCAATAGCCTAGAAGCTCACCATCCTTCCTGGACAAGCGCAGAAGAAGTCCCCACAAATAAGGAGTTCCCCCTGCCCTAGAGAGCAGGAAGGACTTCTACCGTGCATCTTCCCTCTAGCTGTATTCCAGCATTCTGAGAACATAAAAACATTAAATATTTATTGAGTAATTATTACATGCCAGGAACTATGCTAGATGCTAGGGACAGTGAACAAGAGACACAATCCCAAGCTTCACGGAGATGCCATCTGTGAGAAAACAGCTACAGGTAATTACAATACAGTATGTCAAGAGTTAAGAGTAAGGCCATAATACCTTGAGAGGACAAGACAGAAGTAGGGAGAGTAAGCATTCAGGATAACCAGACAGTGGAGAATTAGGTTAATTGTTTACTCGATTTACTCAACTGAGAGAGTATCTAAATAAAATAACTGTTTTGGATCTTACACAGTTCACTTTAAGGCTTTGGGAAATGTTTCTATAAACCTCATAATCACATTTTCATTTATCTGTTTTGTCAAGTCAGCTTTTTGTATAGTAGCTATACTTTTAAAAGACTTTTACTGCATTTGTAAAACACTATACTATCACCTCCCCCTACTCCCACTCCCTAAATCAATCCTGTCAAAAGAATTTTTTTATTGTATTTGTTTTGGTACTTAAAAACCCAGCATGGAACTCAAACGACATGGTTTACATTTTTTCCACGACTGGCATGCCATATTTTGTCACACCCACTAATCAGATATTTTCCACTCATCTCTCTCTGTTGTATATGAAGCTGGCAGAAGACAATATTCTAAATTGCTTTCCAATCACAGCACCTCAAGAGACTTAAAAACGCATTAACCTCAGGCAAGATAGCATGCTTTCATTTTTCAGGAAAATAAAACACTAATTATTGTCCCCCCAAACCTTCCTTAAAGGTCAAAAATAAATCCATAAATGCAATAAAATTGAGAGAAAACTTAACCTAGAACTTAAAGGAATAAACTCTTGATCTTGGAGTAAACATTTGAAAAACTCACTCTAATTTAACTTCTTCTGTGCCATAGTACCAAAACAAAGGGGGTTAATTAAGGACACAGTAATCTTTTGTCTGGTTTGTTTTCTCCTCATTCTCACAGGTATAAGTGTAAATTACTTGTCTAGCTTAAGATACTTATTCACGATTCAGGTCAATGGATATTCGCTTAGAAGAAGGCAAGCACTGTGAACAGTGCTCTTAATTAATAATATCTTCACTGCATTGTTATATATTCTGGTAAATTGAAATCAACAGCAAAAATGCCTCATTTATTTCAGTAGGACTAAAGAAAATTTTAAAATTTATGTAGTACAAACAATATGTGTGAGCCACCTGTTTGCTTTTTAACTAAATGGATTGGTATGGAATGACAGCTGCTGCAAAACCAACAACACTTCAAATACTATATATTACTTTGCCAAGAAGATGAAATTTTGGTATCATTTACTTTATTACCATGGGACGTGTTAATGGAGATTCCTACAGAAGAGCACTGTAATGAGTATTTCTAGCCACTAAGTGTCACTCTTCAGTTAAATATTTTAAAACTGCACTGAAGGGGGGCATGACTGTAGAGTCTTTTGAATGGGGTCAATCAGAAACAAACAAAAAAGACTAGATTATATAACACCCTCAAAGCAAAGCACAGGCACTATTACCAGTGGAAACTGCATAAAGAGGAATTCCTAGAGATAGAGGTGTTGCTCTCAGTGGAATGCCAAGTGATCAAATCAGACATTTTGCAAGCTTAAATAAGGTTTGAGCTGCACTAAGCCTTGTAATCTGTTTTTACCAATATAAATGCCAAAACTGAATTGCCACTATAAAGTCTGCCAAGTTTCTTTGTATTGTATGTCAGTATGCTGTTTTCCTTGATAGTGCCATCAATAAACATGTCTGGGGATCAACTGCTTGTGATCAGATATGCTACTTTCATTGTTTCAAGCTGAGCTGATATATGAAAAGCCAATGCCAAAGAGGTTCCATTCAGGCTTGAGCATGTGAGGGAAGAGATAGGGCATAGTTCCCTTTACCCTGCATACATAGGTCTAGATTAATGTTGGAAATCCCCCAATGCTCATGAGTTACAGACCTCATTTCTGAGACATGCATAAATTTTAGACAACAGCATAATGCTCTGCCCCTTGTAGGTGTTTTCTAAATAATTCAACAGATAAATACTCCGAGTTTAAAAGAACAAGATTTTCAGCCATACCACTCATCATATGTAAGAGTCTTGTTATCTCAAGATAGCAATATTATTGTATATTTTTCTGGTTATGTCACCATACAGGATAAAAATATATGTTGTTGCTGGAGTTTCTTTGCAATTAAAGGATCCCTTCAAATGTTTTTCCTCAAAATAAAATATCTATACTCAGCGTTACTCAAATCTCTATCTTTTCTTGCAAGGCAGACGGCTTCCATTTTGAAAAAAAAAAAAACAGTTTTTCTAGCTTCTACTAAGTTTCGGGGGGCTTGTTTGTTTCATTTGGTTTGGTTCTTATTTTGTTTGTTCAATCGTGGGCATTTCATGCTGGGTAATCTTTCATACTTATAACACAAGTCAGAAAAGTTAATGAGTACTTTAAAAGTTCAGAGCTGAGAAAAGTAAATTTGTAAGGGTAGGAGTGGGCAAGTAAAACTTTATAAAAATAGTACGTTCTTTAAAAGTACACATTACTATATGGACAGAATTTCCTTAGTCCTAAAAGTGGAGACAGGACATTCATATAGCTAGAATGGTGTGAGCAAAGATGTTGAAACAGTATATTTTGGAGACAGTGAGCAAAGCAATTTGGACTGAGTAATGATTTCACATAAGAAAGTGGTAGTTGACTAGGATTAAAAGAATTTTTGGAACCAGACTGGAATGGAAAACATGAAGTCAATAAGTTTTAGCTTATACAAACTAAGAGACAATGAGAACCATTAAAAATTTGACCACAAAAATGAAAATGATATAAAAAAATGTATCCATAAGATTAATCAGACAAAGATGTGGAAAATTTAGAGGTGGCAAATGAGGATTATACAAAGTTTTTTAACAATGTGTACTGCAGATATATTTCAAGATTCTTAAAAATGTATAAATATCCACATCTAATAAATTCTTCTGCTGAATAACCCACAATAATTTTAAATAAAATAAAACATTTTAAAAAATCCACAAAAGGAAAATAAGAGGTACACCAAAATTATATCACCATTTGTGGTTTTTTTAAAGATTTTATTTATTCATTTGAAAGAGAGTGAGCATGAGCCGGGGAGAGGGGCAGGGAGCAGCAGACTCTCCACGGAGCAGGAAGCCTGACGTGGGGCTCGATTCCAGGACCTCGAACCACGACCCAATCCCAAGGCAGATACTTAACTGAGCGATTCAGGCATCCCCACATCAATATTTCTATTAGGAAAAAAATACCTCAGTATCCAAAATTGGGGAAGAATGACACCTATTCTTGAAGAATTTTGTGTACTAGACGAATAACTATGAACACTATGCAAATTACATAGAAAAACTGAAAAACTCATGATTATGTACATATATACAAATATAGTATCACTTAATCACAATTTGAAGTGCAAAAAACATCTCCAGAGTGCAATGCTTGTTTACCTAAAACACCAGTAATAAGGAATTCAAGAAGACAGACTAGATCTGAGGCTCTGAAAGCTCTTCTTTTTTGTATATCCAGAGGTCCTCAAGTTTTTTTTTAGGAAAAGAGTCTAGGGGGTCCATCCCAAATCAGCACACTGGCTGTGACAGAGGGGCATTACTACTGGGGAAAAGCTGGTCTTGGCAGGTGGTGACTGAAGCCAGAAGGCTTCAGAAGAAGCAAGGGCATCTATAGCAACCATGGGTGATGGGGCAGCACCTTGAACTGCTGGTGGCAATTATTCTAGAATGTCAGTCCCATTGTTGTAGTCAAGGAAGAAAACTCCCAGTCATGCTGAACAGGGCCCACTGGATTACAAGTCTTTTCATTTCCTTCTTCAACCATTTTCACACAGTGCTACAGGTGAAGACAGAACAGGTTCTGGTGACAATCAGCTCACAGGCGTGAACCAAGTTTTGGCTTTATGGAACAGTGGCCTTCGTGGAGCTACATCAGGCTAGGCAGCTCCAGAGAGAACAGTGTGACCCAGACAGGATATAGACATCATGGGGTTTTCTATTTCTCCAATCACCACCTTTAGCTGTACTAGCTCAAGTCTCCCTTTCTCATCCCTTACAAACATTTCAGAAAAAGTACAGAACTTTAAGATTTTTTTTTTTTTTAATTTGACAGAGAGAGACACAGGGAGAGAGGGAACACAAGCAGGGGGAATGGGAGAGAGAGAAGCAGGCTTCCCACCGAGCAGGGAGCCCGATGCAGGGCTCGATCCCAGGACCCTGAGATCATGACCTGAGCCGAAGGCAGATGCTTAATGACTGAGCCACCCGGGCGCCCCAAAGTACAGAACTTTCTGGATCACTTTTCAGGTACAAAATAGCCCAATCTGATATGAAACTTACAACTTAGAGCTCATTTCATCCTTTCCTCTGCAATGCCATCCAGGCCTTAAAGACTTAGAGTGACAAAGAAAAGAGCGAGAGATCTTTCACTCCTCCTCCCCAGCCAGCCCCATTTCAGAGCTCCTTTCTCCTGGCTTGTGGCATAGAGGGAAGAGTTGGAATGAGACTAGTGGCTCTTTCTTATCTGATCGCTGTTGTCATCCTTTCTTGGCTAAAGCTGGGTATTGAAGCGTTCTGTGTGGCAGGTATCCAAATGTTGGCTCTTTCATTAAGCAAATGTGGTTCCATGAGACAGAAAATCTGCCTCCAGCTTGTCCTCTTCCAATGCCCTTCAGTTTGCACCCCTGGAGGTCCCTTCACTTCATATCTTCTTTCTGCCAGGATATACTTGCCTGGAGGCAAGTTGTCTTAAGTAGACTTCTGTCAAGATGGCTGAGGCCCAGCTACCTTCCCAGCTGACTCTCCAAAAACTCACACATCCTTGATAGGCCTAACATGGGAGTGCAAGCTGTCCATACGGCCCCTCCTCCATTCTCTGCTCTCCTGTTGAATAGGCACTGGACAGATCAGCAAGTCTACACTGTAAGCAGACATCAAACCAGGACTCAAAAATATTTACGAGTAAACCACCGCACCTCTGCTTGAGGGTGTTGAGCATCCTGTCTTCTTCCCCTCAGTAAAAAACAAAAACAAAAACAAAAACAACAAAAAAACCCCACAGACCTCTCCCCTTAGGCTAATGATGCCCTTTTCCTTACTTTCACCCTTGTCTTCTGGTCTTCTGCATCTACAGCTGGGAGCAGGAGAGGGGAGAGAGTGATGAGTGGTGCTGAGGTGATTAGGAGTAGCAGAGCCTGTTTACCTCTTAGTAAGTTCTCAGCAGATATAGGGTCTGTCCCCTAATTATTTCATGCTATTGTAGCTACTGGATGCTGCCTTGTCCCCAGCTTTGAGTCCTATCAACAGGAAAAGTTCAGCTTAGCATCTTGTTATTAAGAAAGGCTACCTATAAGAAATCTCTGAACTGAGAAACACAGATTTCAAGGAAGCAAAATGCTGCCTAAATTCAGAAATATTTTCCTGGAGTTCAAAACCTCTCCCTACGGTGTAATCGTGAAACAAAGAAATGGAGTCTGAGTCTCCTTTGAGTGTTAAAATGGTGCCCCTCTAGTTGCATTCCACAGATGGACAGGCATTTCTTAATAAGCCCTAGTGCCAAATTATTTTCATTCTTAAGGCCCAGCTCTGGATTCATACATACACCTCTTCCTGTTATTAAAACTGGTCCCAAGAGAGTTGGAATCAGTTGTAGAATCCACTGCCTCAAAGATTCAGAACTACTATTACCACTTCCACCAACTACCCACGCCCACATTTCTGTCTCATTCTGTCCACTGGTCCCATTTCCCTCTCTAACCTGCCCTGTCAGAGACTTCTTGCTTATCCCCAAAAGATTCCCCTAACTTCAAACCACAGGGAATGAGGTTGGGATCTTTTTTTTCCTGTCTCCTTCTTGAAACATCACCATAGGGCTTCAGGGGGCATAACAAATGTGATCCAAGTGCAAGACAGTTTATTAAATAAAACAGAATTCCTTTGGTCACCTCCCACCCCAGAAATAGCTACTCTTTAAAATGACATTTCTCCAGGCTCACCCATCCCCCTACCCCCTTCCCTTCTAAAACCCTCAGTTTGTTTCCTGGAGTCCATAGTCTCTCATGGTTCATCTCCCTCTCTGATCCCCCCCCCCTTTAGTTTTTCCCTTTCTTCTCCTAATATCCTCCATGCTACTCCTTATGTTCCACATTGAAGTGAAACCATATGATAATTGACTTTTTATGCTTATTTCACTTAGCATAATCCCTCCAGTCCCATTCATGTTGATGCAAAAGTTGGGTATTCATCCTTTCTGATGGCTGAGTAATATTCCATTGTGTATACAGACCACATCTTCTTTATCCATTCGTCTGTTGAAGAGCATCTCAGCTCTTTCCACAGTTTGGCTATTGTGGACATTGCTGCTATGAACATTGGGGTACATATGATCCTTCTTTTCACTACATCTGTATCTTTGGGGTAAATATCCAGTAGTGCAATTGCCAGGTCATAGGGTAGCTCTATTTTTAACTTTTTGAGGAATCTCCACACTGTTTTCCAAAGGGGCTGCACCAACTCGCATTCCCACCAACAGTGTAAGAGGCTTCTCCTTTCTCCACAACTTCTCCAACATTTGTTGTATCTTGCCTTGTCAATTTTTGCCATTCTAACTGGTGTAAGGTATCTCAGTGTGGTTTTGATTTTAATTTCCCTAATGGCTAATGATGATAAACATTTTTTCATGTCTGTTAGACATTTGTATGTCTTCTTTGGAGAAGTGTCTGTTCATGTCTTCTACCCATTTTTTAATTTGATAATTTGTTTTTCGGGTCTTGAGTTTGAGAAGTTCTTACTTATTGACAGAGAGATCACAAATAGGCAGAGAGGCAGGCAGAGGTGGGGGGTGGGGTGGAGAGCAGGCTCCCCGCTGAGCAGAGAGCCCCATGTGGGGCTTGATCCCAGAACCCTGGGATCATGACCTGAGCCAAAGGCAGAGGCTTTAACCCACTGAGCCACCCAGGCGCCCCAAGTTTGAGACATTCTTTCTAGATCTTGGATATCAGCCCTTTGTCTGTAGTGTCGTTTGCAAATATCTTCTCCCATTCTGTGGGTTGCCTCTTTGTTTTGTTAACAGTTTCCTTTGCTGTGCAGAGGCTTTTTATCTTGATGATGTTCCAAAAGCTCATTTTTGCTTTTGTTTCCTTTGCCTTTGGAGATATGTCTTGAAAGAAGTTGTTGTGTCCAATGTTGAAGAGACTACTGCCTATGTTCTCCTCTAGGATTTTGATGGATTCCTGCCTCACACTGAGGTCTTTCATCCATTTTGAGTTTATCTTTGTGTATGGTGTAAGAGAATGGTCGAGTTTCATTACTCTGTATATAGATGTCCAATTTTCCCAGCACCATTTATTGAAGAGACTCTCTTTTTTCCACTGGATATTTTTTCCTGCTTTGTCGAAGATTAGTTGACCATAGAGTTGAAAGTCCGTATCCGGGCTCTCTATTCCGGTTGACTGATCTACGTGTCTGTTTTGGGTCAGTACCATGCTGTCTTGGTGACCACAGCTTTGTAATACAGCTTGAAATCAGGCAACATGATGCCCAAACTTTGTTTTTCTTTTTCAACATTTCCTTGGAAATCCAGGGTCTTTTCTGGTTCCATACAAATTTTAGGATTGTTTGTTCCAGCACTTCGAAAAATGTCATTGGTATTTTGATCAGGATGGTGTTGAAAGCATAGGTTGCTCTTGACAGCATAGACATTTTAACAATGTTTATTCTTCCAATCCATGAGCATGGAAAGTTTTTCCATCTTTTTGGGTCTACTTCATAGCACTGGGTGTTATAAGCAAACAACGAATCCTGGAACACTGCGTCAAAAACTAATGATGTACTGTATGGTGACTAACATAACATAATTAAAAAATTAATTTATTAATTAAAAATAAAATGGCACTTCTCTGGTTTTGTTTTGTATTGTTTTATCTTACTACATAACCGTAAGATCTTCTTTTAGTCAAAATAAGAATTATCTGTAAGTCGACACATGAAAAAGTGCTCCACATCCCTCGGCATCAGGGAAATACAAATCAAAACCACAATGAGATACCACCTCACACCAGTCAGAATGGCTAAAATTAACAAGCCCGGAAATGACAGATGCTGGCGAGGATGTGGAGAAAGGGGAACCCTCCTACACTGTTGGTGGGAATGCAAGCTGGTGCAACCACTCTGGAAAACAGCATGGAGGTTCCTCAAAATGTTGAAAATAGAACTACCCTATGACCCAGCAATTGCACTGCTGGGTATTTACCCTAAAGATACAAATGTAGTGATCTGAAGGGGCACGTGCACTCGAATGTTTATAGCAGCAATGTCTACAATAGCCAAACTATGGAAAGAACCTAGATGTCCATCAACAGACAAATGGATAAAGAAGATGTGGTATATATACACAATGGAATACTATGCAGCCATCAAAAGAAATGAAATCTTGCCATTTGCGACAATGTGGATGGAACTAGAGGGTATCATGCTTAGCAAAATAAGTCAATCAGAGAAAGACAACTATCATATGATCTCCCTGATATGAGGGAGAGGAGATGCAACATGGGGGGTTAAGGGGGTAGAAGAAGAGTAAATGAAGCAAGATGGGATTGGGAGGGAGATAAACCATAAGTGACTCTTAATCTCACAAAACAAACTGAGGGTTGCTGGGGGGAGGGGCGTTGGGGGGGGTTATGGACATTGGGGAGGGTATGTGCTATGGTGAGTGCTGTGAAGTGTGTAAACCTGGCGATTCACAGACCTGTACCCCTGGGGAAAAAATATATGTTTATAAAAAATAAAATTTAAAAAAAAATGCCAAAAAAAAAAATAATTATCTGTAAGTCTCTCCAGTTTCTTATAGAAGCAATAAATCCCTGAGCCATATATGTGAATTCACCCCAATGATAACTATTTCACACAAATAAAATTACTTTCTTTTTGGAAAAGTTGTCACCATAACCAGTTACAACTCCATGATTTTCCCCATAAGCCAGAGAATTAAAGTAAATTTAAAACCTGCCATTTTCCCTTTTCCCCTCACCCCTAATTCCAATTAAATGAAAGATCAGAAAGCTGTATTTATGTAATGTTTAGAACTCCTCAACTAGAAAATACTACAGAAAACCAAGTGTTGCTTAATAGTCTGCATTTACTAAGAAATTGTGGTAATAGGGTCAGTTTTCATTTTCCAGGGTTGAATACAATGGAATTGGAGAAATATGGAGGTTTATGGGAAGAAAAATCTTAAAAACATGGTCTCAAATAAAATAGGGGAAAAAACAAAAACACATTTTTAGTAAGCATTGCAATACTCTTCGGATAAAATCCTGAGCCCAATTCAGCTTCCATAAGACCATTACCACAGACTAATAGCACACATCATTAGATTCTAACTTTAACAGCACAGCCTCATCGAACATATGTGCTGTCTGCATGGGAGGTCTGAGGGCTAAAGCTAGAGCATGCAGCAAAAAATGTGTGAAAAGCAGTGCACTTCTGAAAGATTTTACTGAATATTAACATCCATTAAAAACTTTCTTTGTGTTGCACACACTCATAACCTTTATCCATCTCTCCCCTCCCTCACTCTGTAGTATCTGCATATAAACAATTGAGATAACTAAATAATTCTCAGGTTACTCACTAAAAATAAACCTAAATACAATTCTTCAGTGAGATGTAGTCTAAGCACTTACGAGCCACTGGGGCTTCTCACAAGAATCTAAAATATTAGAGAAATAAGATCTTCCTGTGAGTGTAAAACTCTGAACGCCTAATACACAGGGCAAAGATGCAAAGTCACCTTAAAAGACATATGAAAAGACTTGCCTGCTATTTGATTAACCATATAATGATGCTTTCTTAAATATGTCAATCAAAAGGGGAACGGGCCAATCAAATACACATAGATAAAGAAGCCTCAGAAAGGTCCACTTCAGCAGCACTCGTTCAAGCACTTGTACGTGGGAAAATATTTTGGGGCCAAATAAAGGTTATTAAATTAATCTAATTCTCTTTGTCCTAATTAATGCTCAAAACAAGCTAAGGGCTGCTGGGGGGTGGGGGGATAAGGTGGCTAGGTGACGGACATTGGGCGAAGGTATGTGCTATGGTGAGTGCTGTGAATTGTGTGACTGATGACTCACAGACCTGTACCCCTGAAATAAATAATACATTATATGTTAATAATTTAAAAATTTTTCTTCATGTACACAATAAATATTCACTGAGTAGTCACTTTGTGCCAAGTTTAAAAAAAAAAAAAAAGGTATTATGGCTTTACTTCCCAGGAACATATACCTACAAGGAAAAGATGGGCCAGTCACATAAATTTGAGTATTCTGGTTCTAATGGCAGTAATATTTATTTTTACAAGTTACTGGCTTCCCCAGTAACCTAACTACAAGTAACCTGAGCTAATCAGGCTGACTGAAGTTTCTCACTATCTGTTCCAGTTAAAGTCCTCAGTATAAATTAACAAATATACTTTACAAACCTCATTACTATGAGTCACCCATGACATATGGATTGAACTTAATGTCAAAATTATGCTTCTAAGCCGGCTGAGTTAAGGACTTGATCCCAAGATAAAAAATGTCAATTTGTGAAGACTTTGAGTTATAGATTGCCATCATTCCCATGTAACAGAGATGAGCTACACTATCACCCATAGGAATGACTTACTAGAACCCATCTCATATATCTAAAGTTTTGAAATATAGATATTTCAAATAAGCCTTTATGACATTATTTCTCTACCCCTGCCCTTGGCAGACTTCACAACACTCTTTCCTTGAACGCCAGAGGCAACCTTAGAACCATTATTAACATAATCTTCTAAACAACCCATCAATTAAAATTGGCATGGGGGGCCCTGAGTGGCTCAGTCAGTTAAGTGTCTGACTCTTGATTTTGGCTCAGGTCATGATCTCAGGGTCCTGAGATCAAGCCCCATGGCAGGCTCCAGATTCTCTCTTTCTCTCCCTCTGCACCTCCCTCCACCTCTCTCTCTCTCTCTCAATAAATAAATGAATAAATAAATTTTAAAAATAAAATTGGCATGAAATGAGACCTATTTTGCATCTCTGGTATAGACTTTAGGTTGTTTGGAAATGATACTTCATATTCTTTGCATATATCAAAAGTGTAATTTGTGTCAAATATATATGGCCATAGTGTATTGTGATAAAATTTCAGGGTAAAAAAAACTTTTTTTCAGAAAAACTGATACAGAATTTTTTTTTTAATGTATGCTATTTTCTTTAGGCTTGAGGTGAAACATTCAAAAGAGAAAATTAAATTTTGATCTTAAATTATTCGAGTTTCCCAGTAGTAAGAATCATCTTCCCATTTTTCATCAAACTTCATAGGATTTGTCCCATAACTCTGCATCCTGTTCAATCTTCTGTTTCCTAAAAAGTTCACACAAATGATAAAGGGTGGCTACTTCAGTGATTAAAGGCATATAGCCAGCTGGCACAAAGCTTGAAACAAAAGAGAAGTGAGTGAGAAAAGCTTAGCCAAGAGCTGTAAGAGATAGTAATCATGATTTGTTAATTGTATCATAATTGCCCACAGAAAAAGTGTGTCATCCTACTGTATGGTAAGACAGAGTAATATCTTAACAGCAGTCTTAAAACATGAGAGAATTTTGCATACTTAGTAGGACCATTCCTTGGTCCTCTTCTACTAAAAAACAATAGTAATTAGATTTAAGCTGTCCCCTGCCTAATGGAAGGACTAAAAAGGAACAAAAGGGAATTTTTCATTTACAAAGTTGCAAATTAAAGGTGAAAACAGGGCCCTCAGTAAGGGTGCCAAAGGAAAGTATGAATGGAATGAAGACTAAGAAGTTGGGTGAGAAAGATTTGGTTGAAGCAAAGAGGACGTCTAGGGAGGGATATATGCTAGGGGTGGATGGGTGGCTCAGTCAGTTAGGCATCCAACTCTTTCAGCTTAGGTATTGATCTCAGGGTCATGAGTTCAAGTGTCACTTTGGGCCCCATGCTAGGCATGGAGCCTGCTTTAAAAAAAAAAAAAAAGAGGATGTCCAAGCCTAGTGAAGTACAGGAATCTTGGGGAAGCTTAAAAAGAAGGATGAATATGTTCTCACTAAAGCCATGAATAAAGCTTTGCTACTAGTAAGTTGTACTAGAAATTTTTGCCAACTCAAATAAAAAATAAATAAAAATTAGGAAGAGACAAATAATTTTCAAGTGACATGGTGATATAACTAGAAAAAAACAAGACAAACAATGAAAAATTATAACAATAAGATAATTCAATGAAGTAACAGAACAGAAAATTAAATAAATCAATAGTTCTGTATATAAATTATGAATTAGAAAATAACAAAAAAAACCCTCAACTGAAAAAGAAATGTGCAAATATACATGTTGAAAGCTATAAAACTCTCATTAAATACATAAAAGTAAATGTGATCAACAGCAAGATAAATCATGCTCTTTTTTTTAAAGATTTTTTTTATTTATTTGTCAGACAGAGATCACAAGTAGGCAGAGAGGCAGGCAGAGAGGGGGGGGCGGGGAGGAAGGCTCCCTGCTGAGCAGAGAACCCGATGTGTGACTTGATCCCAGGACCCTGGGATGACGACCTAAGCAGAAGGCAGAGGCTTTAACCCACTGAGCCACCCAGGTGCCCAATAAATCATGCTCTTAAGATTATCAGTTCTCTGGGGCACCTGGGTGGCTCACTCGTTAAGTGTCTGCCTTTGGCTCAGGTCAAGATCCAAGGGTCCTGGGATTGAGCCCCACATGAGGCTCCCTGCTCAGTGGGAAGCCTGCTTCTCCCTCTTCCACTCCCCCTGCTTGTGTTCCCTCTCTCACTGTCTGTCTCTCTCTGTGTCAAATAAATAAATAAAATCTTTTAAAAAATTATCAGTTCTCTTAAAATTTAATTTAATACAGCTCAAAAAAAAAATACCAAGAAGTTCTTGGATCTAAACACGTTGATTGTAAAATTTAAATATAAAGAAAAATAATGGAGTGGAGGTGACTAGCCCTAACAGATCTTAAAAAGACTGCAAAGCTTCTATAATTTACTGACATATAAATGGACCAATGGAATAGACCATAAAGTCTAGAGATAGAGCCAGTACATACCAAATTTTAGTTCATCATTCAAGTGACATCTTAAATGATTGGGAGAAAGCACCTTTTAATAAATGAGGCTGAGACAACTGGATAACCATTTAGAAGAAGATAAAATTGGATCAGTACAAAATAAATAAATTCCAAGTGGTTCAGAAATCTGAATATAAAAATATTACACACCCATAAAAAAGGATGAGATAAGGCCATTTGAGATAACATGGATGGGCCTAGAGGATATGATGCTAAGTGAAATAAATTCAGTCTGAGAATGATAAATATCATATGATTTCACTCATAAAAGGAATCTTTAAAAAATGAAAAAACAAAAAGCAGAATCAGAACTATAAATACAGCAAACAAACTGATGGTTACTGGAAAGGAGAGTGGTGGGGGGATAGGCAAAATGGGTGAAAGGGAGTGAGAGATACAGGTGTCCAGTTATGGAATAAGTCATGGGAATAAAAAGCAGAATATAAGGAATATAGTCAGTGATATCATTATAATGATAAAATGGGACAGATGGTAGCTATACCATTACAGACAATGTATAAACTTGTCAAATCACTAATTTGCACACCTGAAACTAATGTAACATTGTGTGTCAATTATACTCAAAAAAAAAAAAAAAAAAAAACCAAGCAGACAAAAAAAAAAAAAAAAAAAACCTTGAGAGGAACCTGGCTGGCTCAGTCCATTGAGCATGTAACTCTTGATCTCTGGGTCATGAGTTCAAGCCCTACATTAGAGGCATAGTTTACTCTAAGAAAAAAAATTGAAACTACAAGTACAAAAAGAAATTATGGTTGAACAACTTCATAAACTGGGAATGAGAAAGCCTTTCTCATGACTTAAAATCTAGAATCTATAAAATAAAAGATTGACAAATCTGACTTTATAAATACAAAATAAATTTACATGACAAAAATATATAAACAAATATGTGTGCACAGATACAGATATAAGCAAAAAGAGCCTAGGAAAAATGAAGAAAATGACCAAAAATCTAAAGGAAAAACATAATAAAATGATAGTTCACACAAATAGAAATGTTAATGACCCTTAAACAAATTAAAGTGTGCTCCACCTATCTCATAAGAAAAATATAAATTACACAGCACTGAGATCCATTTCTTACCTATCAGACTGTCAAAACTCCAAAAGTTTGAAAGTATACTCCATCATCAAGACTGTAGAGAAACAAGCACTCTGAAACATTTGTGGTTGGAATGCAAACTGATGTGATCTCTATTGAGAAGGAAGTTGGTATTATATTAAAAAAAATTACAAATGTGTTTACTCTTTACCTCAGCAATTCCACTTTTATCAATCTTCCTGAAGATACACTTCAAGAAACACAAAATAGCATATACACAAGGTTACAATGAAGGATTCTTTGTCATACCAAACAACTGAAAACAACTCAAACATCCTTTAAAAATGACAGGTTAACTGAACTACATTACATCCACAAAATTAATAGATACCATTCAACCATAGAAAAGAATGAGAAAAATCTCTCTGTACTACCATGGTGTGAGTCTAATATTATGCAGTACCCTGACACAATTACAAATTGAGAACCACCATAAAATCTAAACTATCTTTTTGGCTCATATTTTGTGGTAATGTGTTATTCACATCTAGTTATAAATGAAAGAACTGGTATGGTATAAAATTTGGTGGCTGCTTCTCTGAGCTATGCATTGTATTAAATCGACAGAATGTACACAGTTTTTATAGAATACCTAGATCAGTTTTGAATATTTCTGTAATAATGCTACGTCTGTATATTATACAAGGGAAAAACCAAACTTCTTCTTCATATCTTGGGATTTTATTCATATAATTTGTAAAACTACAGATTTCTAAAATATAAGTCAACTGTAAAAATCCTTAATGAAACGGTAATAAAAGGCTAAAAAATGTACTTTCACTATTACCTCCTACATAAATTTCACCCTAAGGTAATATATGATGTGGTTTAAGATACCATATGAGATGAAATAAAATCTATACCATGACCCATTTCGATGACCATTAAAAGATTTAAACCAGGAATGGCCTTTCAGAGGCCATGCTATTTTAGATAGCTTAGGGGGGAAAAAATTAGGAAATGCACACCAGGCTATCCAGATGGAGAAACAGAATTAACACCTTGTTTTTTTCCCCCAATGAAAGACCTATTAAAAATAGTGCCATATCGGCTATTTAGATATTAAACTACTTTCAAAATCAAGGAAAAACAATTTAAAGGTAAGAATCTTTATTATTTTTTTATTATTATTTATCATTATTTTTCATTATTAGTGAATATTCATATAAAATAATGCAGTCTAGCATTCATTAGAAAAAATTCATAATCTATCTTAATTTTTACTGTAAAATATGATACGTGATACATACAAAACAATGTATAAGTCCACCATTTATTTTAATGAGAACATTACCAGTAGCATTAAAACTATCTCTGTGTTCCTCACTGATCCTATTTCTCAGTATCATTCAGATTAATCACTATCCTGAATGTTATCATTCCTTTACTTTAAAAAAAAAAAAGTTTTACCCACAGGTCTACAAATCCTTTAACAATGTATTCTTTAGTTTTGCCTTTTTGAAAGCATTATTTTAAAATGGTATTATACAGTATGTAGTCTTTTATGACTTGATGTTTTCACTCAACATCACGTTTCCAAGATTCACCCATATTATTATGTGAAGATGTATTACATCCATTCTTGCACTACAACAATTTCTTAATCCATTCTCCTATCATGTAACAAGTGGCTTGTTTTAGGTTTCTTGCTATTACAATGTCACGTAAATATTTTGGTTCATGTATGTCAGTATACTTGTGCAAGAGTTTATCTAAAACATAGACCTAGATAGACTAGGTGGGCTGTAGGATATGCATATACTCAACTTTCAATCTAAAAGTTTTATCCAAAGGAAGTGTATTGATTTATACCCCCATCAGCTGTATATAAAAGTTCTTATTCCTTCATATACTTACCAACATTTTGGGCTGCAAGACTTCATTATACCAAACTAACTGGTGTAAAATAAAATCTCATTGTAGTCAGTAACATATGGTTATGATATATATAATATTCTATTAAATTAACATAATGTAATGAGTTTTAGCATCTTTTCCATAAGTTTACTTGCCATTCCTATCTCCTCTGAAACCTATTTTTTTTAATATTTTATCTTTTCTTAAGTTATAATAAGTGTTTGCATACTCTGGATACTTACACCATGCCAATTTTATGTCTTGTCAATATTTTCTCCCAGGATACGGTTTGTCTTTTCACTTTCTTTTTATATTCTTAATTATTTTATATACAGTTCACATTTTTTAGTTATGTTTAAGAAATTCTTCCCTACACAAAAGTCATAAAGACACTGTTTTATACTTTATTTTAAAGTTTCAAAGTTATACTTTTCACATTTGACTTTTATGTATCTGTAATTGATACCTAGCTATTATATGACTTTGAGACTCAATTTCATTTTTGTATGATTGATCAATTGTTTCAAGACTATTAATTAGATCACTTTTTTCTAATGATCAGCAATGCCATACTAGTTCTTTTTTTTTTAAGATTTTATTTATTGATTTAACAGATAGAGATCACAAGAAGGCTGAGAGGCAGGCAGAGAGGGAGAGAGAGAGAGAGAGAGAGAGAGAGGAGGAAGCAGGCCCCCTGCTGAGCAGAGAGCCCAATGTGTAGCTTGATCCCAGGACCCTGGGATCATGACCCAAGCTGAAGGCAGAGGCTTTAACCCACTGAGCCACCCAGGCACCCCCATATTAGTTCTATATCAAGTTTCCTCATATGCTTCAGTCTGTTTCTGGATTCTCTAATCTAGTCTATCAGTCAATCTATCTTTGTGCATATTATATTAACATAAACAGACTTTTCTATACAGCCAAAATAACATTTTCACAAATATAATAGAAATTCCTTAGTATCCTCTAATTTTCAGTTCATAAACCATCACTCCCAACTTGCTCTCAAAGTGTCTTATAGCTAGTTTCTTGAAAATAGGATCCAACCCAGGACTCCCATTCCATCTAGCTGTTCAGCCAGTGAGGCTCTTTTAAACCCCACTTTTCCATGACACCAACTGGTTGAAGTAATTAGTACACTTGTCCCACACAATGACCCATCTTCTAGATTTATCCAATGTTTCTTTGTGGTATTATTTAATTACCTATCTATTACCTACTATTATTTAATTACCTACCTGTTACCTATTATTACCTGAATTTCTTGAAAAAAATCAACTGGAAGTTAGATCTAAAGATTTGTCTGGATTCGAATTCTGGCTAAAAAAAAAAAAAGAAAATAAAAACAAAAAAAAATTATAAATGAGACACTGTGGTTCTTACTGCATCACAACTGGAGATATATAATATTTAATGTCCCACCAATGACCACTGCATTAAGATGCCACCCTTCCATTACATATTGCCCCCCCTTTCTTCAAAGGAGAATCTATCTAGTATTATTTTACCACTATTTAAATGTTCAGCTCAATTTCAACCATCATCTAATAGTCATTGACTGAAACAATAATTTCATTAAGGATTGTGAAATGGTCATATTCTGAATATTGCTATTTTTCTAAATTTATGCCATTATTTTGTAAAGATAGAGCTTTCCCTTTTAATTTGTTACCCTGAATTATAGTTCCTACTGGAAAGACAGTACAAATGCTTAAAGTCTTTCTCTCTAATTAACAATTTTCAAAAAATTCTTTGGTTTAGTAATAATCTATGTCCTTTTTTAAAATAGACTTTTTAAAAAAGATTTTATATATTTACTTGAGAGAGTGTGAGAAAGAGAGTATGAGAGAGAGAAGCAGACTCCCCACTGAGCAGGGAGCCCAATGCAACATGAGGGCTGGATCCTGGGACTCCAGGATCATGACCTGAACTGAAGACAGATGCTTAACTGACTGAGCCACCCAGGCACCCCATAAATAGCCTTTTTAAAACAGTTTTAGTTTTATAGAAAAAAATGTCATTCTGGGATTCTTTACCCACTTAGAATATCCTTGAGGAATAAAAGGAAAATCAAGACATTCTCAAATAAAAGAAAGCAAGAGAAGTTGTCACCAGCAGACCTACTCAGTAAGAATGGCTTAAAAAAGCCTTCCAAACAGAAAGGAAATTATAAAAGAAGAAAACTTTGAACATGAGGAATTAAGAAAGAAAGACAAGAAGAGCAAAAATAAATCATTACAGACTATTCTTCTCTTGAGTTTTCTAAATTTCTATGTTAAGACAGGTAAAGAAAAAATTATAACATCGTTTGATGTAGCTCTCAATGTAGTAGATAGAGGAAAATATTTAAGATAACTATATTATGAAGTGGAAGTATAAGAGAACCAAACTGAAAGCACATGTTGACATGAGTAAAGTCGGGAGTAAATTATGCATATATAATATAAGGCCTAGAACAATTACAAAAGTACATATAAAGATTTTACACTTGAAAATTCTAAACATGAGGGGTGCCTGGGGCTCAGTCAATTGTCTGCCTTTGGCTCAGGTCATAATTTCAGGGTCCTGGGATTTAGCCTTGTGCAGGCACTCTTCTCAGCAGGGACTTTGCTCCTCCCACTCCTTCTGCCCCTCCCCCTGCTTGTGCACTCTCTATCTCAAATAAGTAAATAAAAACTTTAAAAATAAAAATTAAAATTCTAAAGATGAGTCAAAACCTAGTTCTAAATAATTTCAAGTAACAAATATGAAAGCAAGAAAAGTGAAAGAGAAGAATAAAAAAACAGGAAGAACAAGCAATAAAATAGCACATCATACAAATAATTACATTAAATTTAAATGATCTAAATATACCAATTAAGAGAAAAATAGCATGATAGAATAAAAAAACATGGCCCAGGGTGATGTCACAGAAGATGACTGAGTAGGAAGCCCCAGGAATCAGTCCCTCCATGGAGACAACTATTGAGCTGGCAAAAACTATCCCTCTACCATATATCAGGCAACCATATGGGTAATTGCCACTCTTCTTGGTGCAGCTAGAGGGTCAGTAGGAACCCTCTCCTCCAAAACTCACTGCATGTGTTTTTATCTGCCTGGCAGTATACTGCCAGAGGACTTTTACAGAAGCTGGCTATTGTTTCAACCCGATGAACCTACAGAATCATCCCAAGAAGCCTCTGCCAAAAGAATTTAAGGTGAGAACACATCTGTTGTTTTTGTTATTGTAACACATTTTTATTTCTTCTTTTTTTTTCTTTTCTTATTGACCTAAACACTGAAGGAATCTCTATCAGATCACTGACTGACCATGGAGACAATGGAATAAACTTTAAACCCATGCATGATAAGGTCCTGGATGATATTTTGTTCTGCAAAAACAGTTTGCAAAAGTCATTAAACAGATGACTGTGGCCTTCAAAAAGGAACAACACCAAGTCCAAGGGACATTCTGATTTCCAGAGTCACCACATCACAATAATCACAATGTCCAGGCTTAAAAGCATATAAATAAACAGGAAATTATGACCTACTTTCAGGAAAGAAGAAATTGAAATAAGCCATCCCTGAGGAAACACATACTGCACTTACTAGGCAATAACTTTGAATTAACTGTCTTAAATACACTGAACAGCTAAGAAACTGGATAAAAAAAAAAAAAACTAAAAGAAATCAGGAGAATAATGTATGATTAAGTAGCGATTAACAGTAAAGGGTTACAAATTATAAAAGGGAACCAAATAAGAATTCTGGACCTGAGAAGTACAATAATTAAACATTACATACACTATTGTAATGAAAGGTACAATAGCTTCTTCAGTGTTGAACACAAGAGGAATTCAACAGCAAATCTGAGCAGGCAGGAGGAAGGCTCAGTGAGCTTGTAGATAGGGCAATTTTAAATTATACAGTCTGAGAAGCAGAAAATTTTTAAAAATGAAGAAAAATAAGCAGAGCCGAAAGGACCTGTAAGGTACCACCAAGCGTATCAACATAGACAAAACGGGAGCATTAGAATGAGAGAAAGACAATTTTAAGAAACAAAAGCTAAAAACTTCACAAATTTGATGAAAGACATGAATCTACATATCCAAGAAGTCCAATAACTTAACAATAAATAACAATAAAATAAACTCAAAGAAATCCACACAAACTGTGTAATGGCAGAAACAAAGAAAGTATCTTGAAATCGTCAGGCAGAAGCAACTTGTCATATATCAAGGAGCCTCAATAAGATCATCCAATTTCTTTATCAAAAATCATGGAAGCCAGGAGGCAAGGGGATGACCCATTTTATGCTAAAAGAAAAAAAAAAAAGCTGTTAACCAAAATCCTCTATCTGGCAAAACTCTCCTTAAAAAATTAAGGAGAATTTAAGCCATTCTGAATAACTTAGAACTGACAGAATCCATTGCTAGTAGCCTGCCCTGGATACGTTAAAGGGGAGTTTCTCAGGCTCAAATTAAAGAACACTGAATAGTAACTCAAAGCCATATGAAGAAATAAGGTACACATGTAAATATAAAAGCCAGTATTATTATATTTTTGGTTTGTAATTCTTCTTTTTCTTTTCCATATAATTTAAAAGACAAATTAATAAAACAATAATTATAAATCTATGTTAACAGGCACAAAATAGATAAAGATGTAATCTGTGACAATGCAAACATGAAAGGGATCGAGCTGTACAATAGCAGAGTTTTTGTACACTAGTGAAAATAAATTGATATTAATTCAAACTAGATTTTTATAAATTTGAATCCCCATGGTAAACACTAAAAAATAACTGAAAAGGAGGGAATCAAAACAGTATACTAAAGAAAATCAATTAAACACAAAAGAAGGCAAGAATGGAGTAACTGAGAGACAAAAAATATGACATATAGAAAGCAAATAGTAAAATGTCAGAAGTTAAGTCCCTCATTATCAGTAATTACTTTAAATGTAAATGGATTAAACTCTCCAATTAATAGGCAGGGATTGGCAGAAACTATGATCCAATTCTATGCTACTCCTAAAACTCACTTTAAACCAAATTCAACACAAATACGTTGAAAATGAATAGAACAAAATAGATATTCCATTCAAATAATACCAAAAATAAGCATCACAAAGCAGCTATACAAATATCAGATAAAATAGATCTTAAGACAGAAATCATTACAAAGGACAAAGACAGTATATATTGGGGCACCTGGGTGGCTCAGTGGGTTAAAGCCTCTGCCTTCAGTTCGGGTCATGATCCCAGGGTTCTGGGATCCAGCCCTACATCGGGCTCTCTGCTCAGCAGGGAGCCTGCTTCCTCCTTTCTTTCTCTGCCTGCCTCTCTGCCTGCTTGTGATCTCTGTCAAATAAATAAATAAAGTCTTTAAAAAAAAAAAGACAGTATATATTGATTAAAAGGATCAATCCATAAGGAAGACATAACAATTATACACATATACATATCTAAAAGCAGAATCCCAAAACATTTAAAGCAACAACTAAAGGGATAAATGGGTAGTACTATGATAATAATTGGAAACCAATACCAACTTCAATAATGGGTATAATATCCAGACAGAAGATCAGTACAAAAATAGAGAACTTGAACAACACTATAAACTAAAACTAAAAACACACACAGAACACTTCTCCCAACAAGAGTAGAATAGAATTTTTCTCAAATGTACTTAGAACATCCTCCAGGATAAACCATATGTTAGGCCATTAAAAAAGACTCAATAAATTTAAAAAGATTGAAATCATACAAAGTATCTTTTCCAACCATAATAGAATGAAGCTAGAAATCAACAACAGAAGGAAAACTGAAAAATCTGCAAATACATAGAAAGTAAACAACACGCACTTAAACAACCAATGAGTTAAAGAAGAACTCATTAGGGAAATTAGAAATTACTTTAAAATGAACAAAAAACTCAACATATCAAAACTTATAGATGCAGCAAAAGCAGTGCCCAGAGGGATAATTATAGCTATAAATACCTACATTAAAACAGAAGAAATATCTCAAAAAAGAAAATCTAACTTTACAACTTAAGGAACAAGAAAAAGAAGATCAAACTAAACTCCAAGCCAGCATAAAGAAAGAAATATAAAGATTAGAGCTGAAATAAATGAAATTAGAGACAAGGGAAAAAAAAAAAAAAACAATAGAATCAATGAAACCAAAAGTTGGCTCTTCTAAACGACCAACAAAACTGACATACCACTAAGTAAACTAAGAAAAAAAAGAGAGAGAGAGAGAAGACAAAAATAACCAAAATCAGAAATGAAAGTGTGTGTATATTTATTACAAAATTATAAGTTAAAGGATCATAAGAGAATTCTCTGAACAACTGTGTATCAACAAATTAAACAATCTTGAGGAAATGGACAAATTTCTATAAACACACAAACTACCAAAACTGTCTCAAGAAAAAAATAGAAAATCTGAACAGACCTGCAATGAGTAAACAGATTGAATCAAAGACTATTAACTATAGGAAACAAACTGAGAGTTGCTAGAGGAGAGGTGGGTGGTGGGATGGGGTAGTTGAGTGGTGGGCATTAAGGAGGGCACCTGATGTAATGAGCCCTGGGTGTTATATGGAACTGGTGAATCACTAAATCCTACCCTTGAAACTAATAATATACTATATGTAACTAAATTGAACTTAAATTTTAAAAAATTTTTTAAATCTCCAAACAAAAAAAGCCCTGGATCAGCTAGCTTCTCTGAGGAATTCTACCAAACATTTAAAGAAGAATTAACACCAATACTATTCAAAGTCTTTTAAAACAAAAAAAAGAAGAAGAAATAAAATTTCCTAACACATTTTATGAGGCCAAATTACCAAAGCCAAAGATACCACACGAAAACCACAGGACAATATCTCTTTGAATATGGATGCAAAAATCTCCAGTAAAAACTAGCAAACAAAATCCAATAGCTCTTTAAAGGATTATAACTAACTAACTAGGATTTATAACATAACTAACTAGGATTTATTCCAGGGACTCAATGGTGGTTCCACATAAGAAAATCAACCAATGTATTACATCATATTAATAAAATAAAGGAAGAAAAATGTACATGATCATCTCAATCAACAAAAAGGATATGACAAATTCCACACTCTTTTAAGGTAAAAATGCTCAGAAACATTTCTGAAGGGAGTGTTTCTGAAGGAAATGTTCAGAAGGGAACTTGTTCAACACAGTAAAAGACATTAAAAAATAAAAACATTCATTATACTCAATAGTGAAAGACTGAAAGCTTTCCTTCTAAGATTAAGAACAAGACAAGGATGCACATTTTCACCACTGCTATTTCACATTGTACTGGAATTCTAGCCAGAGTAATCAGGCAAGAAAAGAAACTAAAGACATCCAAATAAGCAAAAGAAGAAGAAGTCGGAGACAAAGACCAGGACAAAGAAGAAGAAGAAGATGAAGTAAAACAACCCCTAGTGTCAATTATATGATCTTGTATATAGAAAATCTTGAAGAACCCACAAAAATGAGCTAATGAACTAATTCAGCAAAATTGCAGAATACAAGATCAAACTCAAAAAATCAGCTGTATTTCCATACGCTAGCAATAAACAATCCAAATGGTAAGTTAAAAAATAATTTCATTTACAGTAACAGCAAAAGGGAATAAATACATAAGAATAAATGTAACTAAATAGATGCAAGACTAGAACACTTAAAACTATAATCACTGAAAGATACTAGAGAATACCTAATAAATGAAAAAAGACATGAATTGGGAGACTTAATGTGGTTAAGATGGGAATACTCTCTCAAGATTCAATGTAATCCTTATCAAAATCCCAGCAACCAATTTTGTAGAAGTGGAAGAGTTTAGCCTAAAATTCATGTGGAATTGCAAGGACCTCAAATAAGCTCAACAATTTTGAAAAAGAAAAACAAAGTTAGACAACTAAGATTTCCTGATTTCAAAATTTACTACAAGCTGCAATAACCAAAACAGTGTAGTACAGGAATACAGAAAGACATACAGATAGACAACGAAATTGAACTGATGTGTCCATATATAAGCCAGTCTATCTGTGGTCAACTGATTATCAACAACGGTGACTGGACCACTCAACAGGAAAGAATACTCTCTTCAAAAAATGATGCTAAGAACACTAGATATGCACAACCAAAAGAATGAAGCTAGACCCTAACCTCACACTATATACAAAAATTAACTCAAAATGAATCAAAGACCTAAAACTACAAAACTCTTAGAAGAAAACAAAGGAGTGAATCTTCATGGTCTTTGATGAGCAATGGGTTCTTGTATTTGATACCAAAAGCACAAGCAATTTAAAAAATAGGTAAACTGAACTTTATCAAAATTAAAAATATTTGCACAGTAAAGAATACAATCAACAGAATAAAAAGGCAACCCTCAGAACAGGAACAACATATGCAGACCATATATCTGATAAGGGTTCAGTACCCAGAATATTTAAAAATGGGCTAAAGACTTGGATAGACATTTCTCCAAAGAAGATACACAAATGGCCAAAAAACATATTTAAAGATGCTCAACACCACTAGTCATTACAAAAATGCAAATCAAAACCACAATGGAGATACCACTTCAAATATATTTGGATGGCTAAAACAAACAAACAAAAATCGAAAACAAGTGTTGACAAGGATGTGGAGAAAGTGAAACACTGATACATTGCTGCTGAGAATGTCAAATGGTACGCCTGCTATAGAAAACAGTTTGGCAGTTCCTCTCCTCAGAAATTTAAACATAACACTACCATATGAACCTGTAATTCCACTCCTAGATATATATCCAGGTAAACTGGAAACAGACCTTCAAACAAATCTCGTAATTAATGTCCATAGGAGCATCATTCAATAGCAAAAAGGAGGAAACAACCCAACTTATCATCAAAGATGAATGGATAAAAGAAAAAACTATGGGCTCAGCCAGTTAAGCATCCATTTCCTGATTTCAGCTCAGGTCCTGATCTCAGGATCCTGGAATCAAACACTGCAGAGGCCTCGGTGCTCAGCAGGGAGTCTGCTTGTTTCCCTCTCCCTCTGCCCCTTCCCCTGCTCACTCTCTATCTCTCTCTAAAATAAATAAATAAATAAATCGTTTAAAAAGATGAATGACTAAACAAAACATAAAATAGCCATACAAAGCAATATTATTCAACTCTTATAGTTAAGAATGAACTACTAATACACACTACAACATGAATGAACCTGAAAATACTGTGCTAAGTAAAAGTCAGACACAAAAGGCCACATATTGTATGGTTTCATTTGTATGACATATCCAGAATGGGCAAATCCATAGAGACAAGAAATTCATGGCTGCAGAGTTTGTGGGGAGAGGAGAATGGGGAGTGACTATTTTGGGCATGCAGTTTCATTTTGGAGTGATGTAAATATTCCAGAACTAGAGTGATGATGGTTGTACAACACTGTTAATGTACTAAATGTAACAAAATTAGACACTAAAATGGTTTAAATGCTGAATTTTATGTCTTATGTATTTTGCCATAATAAAATATATAAAGAGAAAAAAGTTCAATGACCATGTTCAAGTGGTAATAAGTCAGTAACACCAACTTTGCTGATGAAAATATTTCTAGGAATAAGAAAATTGATAATCTATATACAAAAGATTTCAAAATTGGTACAGAGTATGAAACTTACTGCCAAGACTCAGAGAGAGGGCAAAGCATAAGATAATCTGGACCTTTTCTTTCACGGTAACAATGATTTTTTAAACACAATAGTAAGAGGTAGAAAATACATGGACTGTATTACTCCCAATGAAGTGCAAATTGACTATGTAAATACCTTCAAAATTATTTAAAGTAAAATATGGTAATCATAATGACTTAAGGAAATTGTGCAATGTTTTAAAATGACCTTTGAGACCTTTTGATAGGAAGAAGAAGAGAAAGCCTTCTTTCCTGCAACATATCCCTTGGTTCTACTAGTGAAACTAAATATTGGGCAAGAAAAATAGTGGACCAACTCCACATAGCAGTTTTTATATTCTTAACTCACTAATCTTTTAGAAGTTCAATCTGAGTCTTCACAACCTACTTTATTCCAAGACTGTCTACAAAACATTTCATTGACAGATGTGGCTGGTGATAGGTTTCCATTTTTAAAAAAAGTTAGTTTCTTGTCTTGAGGATTGAGTTTGTTTGAAAATCTTTCTGTATTTTTTTCTAATTATGTTGGTGCATCCAGTAAAATTCTGTTTTCATAACAACTACTATTCACGGAAGTCTATTTTTATTTTATATGAAAGGAAAACTGTAATTTAGAAACACAATGGCACATTTTTAAAATATTCATTTATAAATGGGCTAGTTTGGACCAATGAGCTAGCTTTAGGGAAAAATGTTTACATTTTTGTTACTTTTTAAAATTATACTAAAATTATTCAAAACCATTTATTTACTGTTAGATTCAGAAAGCTTGCATCTGCTGATGATACAGGTATCATGCCAATGATTAAGCTCTTAGATTAGCAATGCTAATAATAATTTGTACACAGATGTTATAAAAAATAACCTCTTATTCTAGTTATGCTTATTTTTATGTAACACACAAAATTGGGGTTTTGTTTTTTTTTTCAAGTAAACAAATGACATCTACATTTTAAACCCAAATAAGTTTCTGGCTCAACTCCTACAAGTTGAAATCTACCCTCTGTAGTTACATTATCTCCTTTATAAATCAATTACTACATTAATTTTAAAGAAGTTCTAAGTCAAAATTATCACAATACCCCAGGGGATATTGACCCCAGAGGTCATAGCCTCTATCTATAAATTAAACAGTACAAATTAAGTATTGGCATACATTAATTCATTCATTTTTTTAGTATAAGAGATGCTGCACATCTACTGTTTGTCAGGCACAAGGCAAGGCGCGAGTGATATAGCAAAGAATAAATACAGATCCTGTTCACAAGGAGGTTACCTTGTTGTCAGAGTATTGAATATACAACTATTCAAATAACTAAATTTTTTAAAGGTCATGGCATCCCTCTTTTCAAGTGATTTTATTAAATTTCAAACATTCTTAAAGTTGCTTTGTAAAACCATTATTAAGACATGAAACATTCAGATTAAATTGAGCTACCAGAGTTCTTTATTAAGATTCAAGTTTCGTATATGACAAATGCTGTCAAGACTTTGGGTTGAGCATTATAAACATCAATACTATTTATATGGACCTAGGAAGTGTTCAGCAAAACTATATTAGTTAGGGACTTCCATATTACAGGGAATATAGATCCACCAAAATAATGCAGATTTACTGGAAGAACACATGAGGAAGACATTAATCTGAGGAAATTGCCTCAGCTGCCATACAACCAGACAACACAGAGACATAGAAAGATAGCTCCTTGTTGGAGAGGAAGCAACAGCAGCCTGCAGGCCTAAATAGCAACTCTTATAATTGACTAGTGGCTCTGATAACGCATTCATGTAATTAATGACAGCCTCTGCCTCAGATATGTATTACCTGTCTCCTGGTAAACACCATTTGAAGTCAGCATTCAGTCTTCTATTTCTCACACGTCACAACAAAAACATTAGTAAATCCTGACTCTAGATTCAAAATGCAGCCCAAATCCCACCACTTCTCATGAGTTCCCAGCTAATACTGGTTCAAGCCTCCGACATCTCTCTCCTGGACTGATGATCCTGTTTCTGCTCTCTCCCTTGGTCCAGTCTCCGCACGGCAGCCCGAACTGTTGTCAAAGTGCACACCATGGCCTGCCACTTTCCTGTTCAAAATCCTCCAATGGCGTCCCAGCACACTTACAATAAAATAGAAGTGCCTCACCGTGAATTGTAAGGCTTCGTAGAATTTGAGTCCTGGATACAGCCCAATCTCATTAACTACCAGTTTCATTACCTATCTCCCACTGCTCCAACATTGGCCTTTTCCCCTTCCTTAAAAAACAACAAGTATACTCCTGCCTCAGAGTTTTTCCAAATGCTATTTTCTCCACTGATAAATACTCTCTCCCTATGTGCTCTCTCCCTCATGTCTTCTAGATCTCTCTTAATTCAACTACCTCCTCCTAAGAAAAGCCTTCCTTAACCACTCGCTCTAAAAACAAAAAAACAAACAAATAAACAAACAAAAAATTCTACTCCCATTCCTGATTTATTTTTTCTTTGTGGACTTAGCACTACCTAAAATAATATTATATAATTATTCTTTATTTAATGCCAGGATCTCCAACTAGAATGTAAACTCATGAAGGCAAGCTTACTGCATCTTCAGCAGCTTAGAATAGTGCCTGGCACATAGCAGATATTCAGTATTCATTTAATAACTATTTCTCGTGACTCAATGTCCCTCTGCCTGCCTTTCTCTCTACTGCCTCTGTTTCTGTGGGTCTAGAATTCAAAAGTTCTAAGAAACTCTCCCTCTTCCTGAATTAATCACCATTGAACAGTGAGTATCTAATTAGATCAGGTCACCCAGTAGGCGGCCAGATGGGAATCTTGTCTATAGCACCAATCCCTGGTCCCCAATCTCTTATGGCTAGAGCATCAAGTCATGTGGCATAAAACATGAATCATCTGCGGCCATTTTCCTCATATTTTGTGAGAACAAAATAGGCACTTAGTTCTCGGACTCTGCTTTCATATAAAAACAACAAAGCAGAGGGGTTCCTGAGTGGTCCAGTGCGTTAAATGTTTGCTTTAGGCTCCGGTCATGATCCCAGAGACCTGGAATCAAGCGTGATTCTCCCTCTCCCTCTGCAGCTTCCCCTAACTTGTGCACTCATGTGCTCTCTCTCCCTGTGTATCAAATAAATGAAAAAAATCTTTAAAAAAAAATAAAATGGTTCTTCTCCTTCAGTCTTTCTCTTCCCATCATGGGCAACAAATTTTCATGCCACCTATCTAAGATAACAAATAGGGCAAAACTTCAAGGGGCTTCTTCCCATCAAAATGCTTATTCTATCCCTCCCTCTGAGCAAACCCCTAATCCCACCCTATTTCACTATTTTCCTTCAGTTTTTGTGGAGAAAATTTTCTAATATATAAATTTGTGAGTCATGGCGTTGTAGGTAATTTTTACTTTTTTCTGAAGTTCTTTTTTTTTTTTTCATTTTAATAAGGAATCTTAGAGAAAGCAGTGCTTTAACCCAGAAGCAAGAATCTTTAATATGCAGTTTGGGGCAGTAGGATGATGATTATGGAGATAACAGCCTTCCTAAAATCCCTCAAATGATGTCACTTGCATGACTATTACTAGTCTATTTATGAAATCATCCTGTTGTGTACAATTCTCATTCATTCACACATTCATTCAGCAAATATTATTGAATGCCTATTTTGTTTAGACACCATACAGTGCTCTTGGATCACAAGAGTGGACTTTCAGCGGAAAGTTATTCTTCTTAACATTTTATTATTAAACATTTCTGGGAACAAATACCCTGCTGAGGCATATTTGACCACCACTAATCAGTGTGGATCACTCGGACTTCCTTACTGTGGATCATTTGTCTGTAGGCAGGACAGGTGTATTATGAAATTGTTACATGTATGGGGGAAATTTTCTAATATATAAATCCCTATGATATGGTGTCACTTTCAATTTAGTTAAGAAAATTGCATTTTTTTTCTGCACTGTGTTCAAATTTCTCAACAATCTGTATAACTTTTTTTTTAAGGTTTTATTTATTTGACACAAAGATAGAGATCACAAGTAGGCGGAGCAGCAGGCAGAGGGAGAGGGAAAAGCAAGCTCTCTGCTGAGCACAGAGCCCAATTGTGGGGCTCCCAGGATCCCAGGAGCCTGGGATCATGACATTGCTGAAGGCAGCCACTTAACCAACTGAGCCATCCAGGAGTCCCAACATTTTTTTTTTTTAATTTACTAAAAGATGAGTCCCATGCTTAGGTGTATACTGTTTACACAGATTTACTCACAAGTACAAACACATTACTTAAGCTTCCACAAATTTCCATTATATCCATTCATTTTGTTGATATGGTCAAAATGTGTTTTATTTCATAAGTGGGTCAACCATTTCTATTTTTGGTAAAAAGGTAATATCCATTCTTTATAAAGATTATTTGAAAAATGTTCATTTTCATCAGCTTTAAAATCATCTTTAGACAGTTTTAATGTGCCCTACAATATAGCCACAATACATTGCATTACCATCTGCACTAAATGCTATCCTCCCACTCTGCCTTGTTATTCTTACACCTAATCCTCTTTGTAACCCTTACACCTCCCACACTATCTATCCTAACTTCGTAATTGTCACAAAGGAAATGATCATTGCATCTCACACACCATCATTTTCAGCAAATTTTCTCATCCTGGTGATGTGGCCTTTAATTCCAGCCATCTGACTGTATAAGACCTTTCTTCTCATGCCATCAGTGGGATGACATTGATAAACTCTGTACCTCTACTCCTCTAAATAGATGATTGCTATAATTTGCTTTGACTCTTAGACATTTGAACACATATATAACATTCTGATAGCCTCATGTTCACAGACATTTTTATAACTCCACAACATTTTTATGTTCTCCTGCAATGCCATTTTAAGATCAAATATCTAAGCCACTTAACTTAATTGGGAAACATTATGCTAATTAAGTCAAGGGTGTTGGTTCAAGTGCCATAATAACCAATTAGCTGAAAAAAAAGCAAATATAAAAAATACTGGATCTCCAATGGTGGGTAAAGTGGTCACTATTTCATCAATATCAGAGCAGGTGACCAACATGTAGAGATTACCAAATGATACAGCACCATATTTGAAAAGCAATTCATATTCTATGCTCACTAGGTCATCAGTAACAATGATGTAGCTATGTGGACATGCTCTGGACTACATGTTAAATGTATATAATTGCTATGGAATATTAATTATATAAGCATAATAAATATGTGCCACATTTTTAATCCATGGATAGCTATATTTAAGGTGATGGGACAGATCTAATTCCATAGAACTGATCAGGTGGAAAGATCCACTGAACTGGGAGTTATGACATGTAACCTGGTTCTTGACTCTTTTTTCAGTCCCAAATGGTAACTATTTAAACCAGATGGTATCAGAGGGTGGAAAGGACAAGAAAGGTGAAAATTTCTCTAAAATTCTCTGTTGGTAGGATAGATAATAAATCTACTATGCCTAAATAATGGAGAGAAAGAACACTGGAAAGCCCTCACAGTTCCAAAATGAACTGACAGAAAATAAGCAGTACTCCAAAGAAGTTAGCAGTCAGTTTCAATAAAGGCAACCACAAAGGGATATATTCCTTCCTCTCTATAGAGGATTTACTGATTCAGATATGCCAGACTGACATGACAGAAATTAACATAATAGTGTCTCTCAAGATGGGTGTATGGCCTAAGGAATCCGAACAAGTGTTTTCTATGAGATTTTTAAAAATTTCATATCTTCATGTCTATGTTAAGTTTTTTAAATTATTATCAGCACTTTACTTACCATCTGAATGCCTTCCAATTATACTACAATGTAATTTTGGTGCCCATGACAATTTATAAGTACATTACATTACATTGGCCCCAAACAATCACGTAAAATGAAAACATTAAATTTATAATGCAGTCTCCAACAAGGAGCAATTCAAATCTGAGTACAAATCAGTTTTTCAAATACATTTACCTTACACTATCATTCTTCTTCCCTTGTTCCAAAACCCAATATATTCACTGCCTTAAATCTCTTTAAGGATTTCTAAGTTTTGTCATATTACAGCTCCATGAAATGACTTCAATGTCTGCCGTAGGTGCCCCCATCCAATGATTCTAGAGCTACCAATTTTTAAATTGTCTGGGAAGTGTCATGTTCCCATTCAGCTACCACCGACAGCCCTTCTCTCTCCAGAACTGGATATGGGCCCACTGAGCCAGGTCATGGACCAATACCTGAGACAGACAAAGACTATTGCATGACATGGTTGCTTTGCACAAAATCAAAATCCTCCCTTCTTTGGAAAGAAAACTTAGAGCAAAATAACTTCCAAGGATGCTCTGATCCAGTCCATAAGACATATTGGAACATATCTCAATCCTAACTGGCATATTTTGCCTCAGTCTACTCCGTACTGCCAAACATCCCATTATAAGGCAATAAGGACCATTCTAGAGGGAAAATGCAAGCTAAAGAAAGAAATAGTGAGGTAAAAGGAACTTAAAACACTTGGAGTTCAAAAGAAAAGGATAATTCTTAATACACCATGTTTCCAAACTAATCCTCCATAGATCAATAATTCCTACAGTGAGTAGTGGCCTCTAAGCAAAATTTGAAAAGGTCATTTCGGTTTGCTATAAGACACTGGCTCACACAGATGGCCCTCTTTTATAGTCTTCTAATGGAATATATCACTAAGGAAAGGGAGGGATTCTCTACCACTTTAACACAAACTACCATTCAGCTCTGGGGTATGTCAGGAAAGAGTAGCTGGAAAGGTGGCGAGGTCCAACAGGAGACTGAAGGACCTGGCAAGAAATAATAGGTTTCTTTTTGAAGAATACCTATGAATTCAAGATCACCTGGAAAGTTTGAGGGTATTAAGGTCCATCATAAGAAGGTGGGGTCTAAAACCAAGAAATTTTAGTCATTATTCTTAATTTGACCCTTGGAAAAAGTCAGGTTATGACAATAATGGCTACCATTAATTCAAGGTCTACAAAACAATATATGGGACAGACTTACACTAAAAAATTATTAACTGTTTATCTGAAATTCAGATTTAACTGAGGATCTTGTAATTTTTTTAAAGATTTCATTCATTTATTTGACAGACAGAGATCACAAGTAGGCAGAGAGGCAGGCAGAGAGAGGGGGGAAGCAGGCTCCCCGCTGAGCAGAGAGCCTGATGCGGGGCTCGATCCCAGGACCCTGGGATCATGACCTGAGCTGAAGGCAGAGGCTTTAACCCACTGAGCCACACAGGTGCCCCAGGATCTTGTATTTTTATTTGCTAAATCTGGCAACCCTATTCCTAAAAGCTTGGGATAAACATTCACCACCCAGATCTCCGTTTTAGGAAGGACTTGCTACATAGCCACAAAGAAAATGGCCCACTGTCTTCAGTTGTCAGCTCCAGCAAGGTCTGCCTCAGGTGCAGAGAATTACATCTCAAAAAATCATGTCTTTGGGGGTGCCTGGGTGACTCAGTCAAGCATCTGACTCTTGATTTCTGCATAGGTCGTGATGGTGCTAGAACTAGTCTCAAAATATGCACGATAAGATGGAGCTTTGCAACAAAAGCACTCATGGCCTGAAAGTGAGGACCCCATCAGGGTTGGGCAGGTAGAACACAACATCAGGTGGTAATCCAGTTGTTAAAACTTTCCTGGTGGTGAATTAGGAGGATGTACTGTTAGAAGGGAATGTACTAGCATGGAGGAAATAATAACAATAAGGGTAATGAGGTTAGATTACTATTTCTAAACAGGTATTTTACAAGAGATAAATGGACAAATAAGAGTAACAGGTAACTGAAAGGCAGATGTGAAAGCCAGAAGATGCTCTTAGCTGTATACAAAAAAAGCTCTCATTCCACAGGAAAAAGGCAGACAAAGCAAAGACCAGGCGCAGAATTTAACTGTCAGAGGAACGGAACCAAAACAGGTGTGAGTGTAAAGGCCAGGAGCTTGGTTGGGAAAAACCTTTGAGTTGGACAGATGGAATGTGGACATACTGCTGAATATTCCCCAGAGATTTTTTACTCCCTAGACTCCTTTTAACCTACTGAGGCTATAGTACTGGCCTCCTTCCTACTGAAAGCTAATACCTCCAACCTCTACCCTCCCATCTACCTCCAACCCATTTCCACTCATCCCCACTTATCTCCAATCCAGGTGCTAGAACACAATTCAGAGGTCTCTGCCAGGCAAACCAACATGGACTCTCCTCAGTACATAGCCCTATTCTTCTTCCTATCTCCTGGACCTATAATTAGGATTAAATGGCAGCATAACCCAGCCAAGGAAGTGCTGGCCCTTATAGGAGAGAAATGGACCGATAGTTAATACAACCTGCAAAAACTAATGAGTCATTGAACACTACATCAAAAACTAATGATGTATTATATGTTAGCTAATTGAATTTAAGTTTTAAAAAAGAAGCTGCAGGGGGTGCCTGGGTGGCTCAGTGGTTTAAGCCACTGCCTTCGGCTCCGGTCATGATCTCAGGGTCCTGGAATCGAGCCCCACATTGGGCTCTCTCCTCATCGGGGAGCCTGTTTCCCTCTCTCTCTGCCTGCCTGCCTCTCTGCCTACTTGTGATCTCTCTCTGTCAAATAAATGAATAAAATATTTGAAAAAAAAAAAAAAGCTGCAAAATCTAGCCAGTTCAACAATAAAAACCTGGCAAGTATGTGTGGGACTAGATTCTGAAGGTACTTAAATAAAAGCTCTGGCACATAAAATTGGATAAGAAAGAGTTTATTCACTTAGTAGCACTCTCCCAAGATTAAATTTTTTTCCAGCTTTATTGGGATATTATTGACATCTAGCATATGTAACTTCAAGGTGTACAACATGATAATTTGATGCAGGTATATATTATGAAATGATTACCACAATATAGTTAGGGAACACTACCATCCCCTCACATGATTAACATTTCTTTCTTGTGGTAATAACACTTAAGACTACTCTCTTCAAGGAGTGCATGGGTGGCTCAGTGGGTTAAGCCTCTGCCTTTGGCTCAGGTCATGATTTCAGGGTCTTGGGATCGAGCCCCACATCGGGCTCTCTGCTCAGCAGGGGGCCTGCTTCTCCCTCTCTCTCTGCCTGCCTTTCTGCCTCCTGTGATCTCTGTCAAATAAATAAACAAATAAATCTTAAAAAAAAAAGAGAGACTACTCTCTTCAAGATTTTCAAGTATATAATACAGTACAGTTAATTATAGTCACCATTCTGTACATTAGATCCCCAGAACTTACTCATCTTAAAGCTAGAAATTTGTACCCTTTGGCCAACATCTCCTCATGCCCTCTACTCTCCTAAAGATAAAGAATTTAACACCCTGGCAGGGGCCCCTAGGAGATACTGTGAACTTGTTATTACAGTGGCTCCTAGAAACACAGAAAAAGTGATTGTCCACACTGAATAAAGCTGAAATGCCAGAACGGTTGTGGTAAATAGTGGATAGGATTAAAAACTCATGGAACTAGACTGAAACATATGTATACCTAGACAATCCACCAGTTTATTATGTTCCACTGGAGGACCAAGAGAACACACCACTTAATTTACCAAGACCAAAAGAAATATACTGGTGAGAGGGGCACCAGCATCACTAAAAAGTTTAGTCATGGCTCTCCTCTATAGGCTTGGGATGACAGACCTTGGTTCATTAATAGTAATGGGGATAATAGGATCCCCCAAATAGAAGCCAGGTGAGCAGTTTACTGCCAAAAGCCAGGGAATCATAATTATCAGAATGACCAAGAAGGCAGGAATGACAGCCAAGGGAGTCTTGATGCGCAGAGTTCTAGAGTTACAGAGATGGTTAACAGAACATGGAGTTCCCAAGGGAAAATTAGATGAAGAACCAAAAGGGATACCACTCAGCTTATACCAAGAGAATAAATTAAGGATAGATAACTGGAGGCTGAGAGTGGTTGTGGACAAAAAAAAATCACCAAGCCCTAACCCTTTTTTGGGATCTGTGCCAGTTTTTCAATGCCTGAAGAGCTGACCAGATCCACAGAATGGAGATCCCTCTAACACATGGCAAGTTATTCATGGGAATGATTTCCCTAGTCCCCCAAAAGGACCTCTGGACATTTACTTGGGAAACTACACATTGGAAAAAGGGGCATATAAGACATTTTGAGGACCACTAAGCACATAGTTTGAATTCACAATAATTAGCAGCCTGAAATCATCATCATGTCTTCCCTATTAGAGTGGAGGCATATGGGGACAAATGTAGTCTTGGGAGAGGTCCAACCTACAGTGTATTCACTAGGTCCACAGAGTCATGCAATGGCCATTTTCCTGGTCACCAAATGTATAATTAGAATTAATATATTTAGCAATTGGCCAAATCCCCACATTGGTTCATGGTGTAAGAACTAGCATAGAGAGGAAAACCAAATGGAAGGCTCCTCACCCAAACCAAAAACAATATCATACTCCAAAGGAATAGCAACTTTAAGAATGTAAAAGAATGTTGGCCCCTTCTAATTCACCAGTCTAGCCCCAGCAAAAAATGAATGGCTTCTAGATGATGACTGTAAACTGCCAAAACTCAATTGGCAAACAGCCCCAAAATAGCCACTAAGCCAGATGTGCTACCTTTGCTAGAGGTAGTACAGCCTGAAATACACAGTAAAAGCCACTGATATGGCGCACATGTTCTCTTCTATGCCAATCAGAAAATAAGATCAAAAGGAGTTAGAATTCACATGAACCATACATTTATAGTTTTGTTTCAAGGCTATGCTAACTCAGGTTTTCTGTCATAATGTGTCCAAAAAGACTGTATCATTTGGACATCCCAAAGAATATCACACTGACCCATGAGATCAATGGCATTATATTGATGGGGCCAAATGAGCAAGAGGAGGCTAGGATGCTGGAGGGCTTGCTAAGAAACATACACTCCAGAGGAGCGGGGGGGAGATTAACCTTAAGAAGATTTTGGAGCCTGCAATGCCAGTATATTTTTAGTAAGAGTCCAGTGGTTAGGAGCAGCACCAAAGTAAAAGACAAATTGGTATATTTTGCTTCTTTTTCCATGAAGAAGAAATCCTAACAGTTGGTAGGCTACTTCAGATTCTGGAGGTAGCATATTCCATTCCCTAGGGATGTTTCGAGTGGGATCCAGAGCAGGTAAGGACTTGGCAACCATACAGGCTACAGTTCAAGCAGCTCTGCTGCTTGCCATGTGTACTCCACCACATCCCATGGTGTTGGAAGCACCGATAGTAGGAAAAGATGCCATATAGACTTTGTAGTATTCTCAGGTGGAAGAAAGTGTAGTCCTTTGGCATGCTGGAGAAAGTACTTACCAAATGTAGCAGAAGACTGTATGCCTTTGAAAATCAATACCTATATGCTAGGAGGCCCTGGCAGGGATGAAATGTCTGACCATAGGACACCAAGTGATCATGTAGCTGAATCTGCCCCTCATGAGTTGAGTCCTGTCAGAAAGACAAAGTCATAAGTTCAGGTGAGAATGGCAACAATCCATTCATTTTAAGATGGCAGTGGTGCATCTAGAATAAAATACATGCCAGACCAGAGGGCTCCAGCAGGCTCCATGAGCAACTAGTCCAGATCTCCGTGGTATTTGCCCAGGGCCCCTCCCTCAGCTCACAGATATGGCCATATGGAAGATACTGTAAGACCAGTTAAAGAAGAGGGAAGAGCCTTAGCTTAGCTTATGGATGGAACAACTCAGTATGTAAAAAGGGATGGCAGCTATATTGTAGCATCACTCAAGGGTGGCTGACAAAGATAGCAGTAAGGAAAAATCCTCCCAATCAGAAGGCTGAGGGAGTTCATTTCATCATCTATTTTGTGTAGGAAAAGGTTAAAATACATACAGGTTAAAATATATACAGACTCATTACATTGATCAATGGCCTAGCTGGCGGGTCAGGTACCTAAAAGTTAAAAAAAAAAATAGATTAGAAAATCAGAAGGAGGCACTGGGTACAGAAACATGGATGGATATATGGAATGGGCACAAAGTGTAAAGACCTTTGTATCACATGTTAACCATCATAAAGTATCCATCACAGAAGAGACACAAAATAACCAAGTAAACAAAATAACTCTGTGGGTTGATGCCATCAATTCTCTATTATTGACTACCCCCCAGTGTTGGCAGAAAAAGCACATGAATGAAGTGGCTCCAGTTGGAGAATTGGAAGCTGTTCATAAACCCAACAATGTGCATTCACACTCAGGGTCTGATGTAGCTAGCGCCACCTGCCACTGAATGTCCAATTTCCAACCACAAAGACCAATGATGAATCCCTGTTATGACATCATTCCGCTAGAAAATTAACCAGACTGTAGCAAGTTAACTACATTGAACCCCTTCCATCCTTGAAAGGCCAGTAGTTAATTCTCACAGAAACATATATTCCAGGTGTAGGTTTTCCTTCCTGTGTGCAGGGCCTCATCTACGCACTGAGAGTTTATGGCATGTTCCATCCATTGGCACAGGATCCCATGTAACATGATATCAGACCAGGGGAACCAATTTTCAGCAAAGGGATATGAGAGCATTCCTGTGGTCATGGGTTCCAGTTGACATATTATGTGCCATAGTATCCAGAAGTGGCTGGTCTGATAGAGCATTGAAATGGCCTGACGGGCACAACTAAAACACTAGCTCAGAGACAGGACTTTTTAAGAATGGCGTGTCACCCTCCAGACACAATACTCACTAGATTCAAGTATTTTATACAGAATAAGGTCCCCAACAGAAAGAATATATGATCTGAGAACTTAAAGGCAGACACAGGCCTGGCTCTACTTACCACCATTACTACTAACAGCCCAGTGGGGGACTCCATGTTCTCCGATATTGCAGCTTTGGACTCTGCAGAGCTAGAGGTCCTGATCCTTGGTGTAGGCACACTTTTACTGGGAGATAGAGCAATAATCCCACCATATTATAAGCTTTGGCCCACTACCAGGGCATCTTTAGGATCCTAAGGTCCAAGTACCAGCGGGCAAGAAGAGAAATCACCATCTTGGTCCTCAGAAGAAGGTAGGACTACTGTTACCTATCGGGGGAGGGAGGGACAGGAGTGAAACACATAATTCTCTTGGACACCTCTTGGTATTCTCTTGCCAGACTGTCACTATAAATCACCAATTACAGCAAACTTCCCTCAGAAGGGAATGGTGATCAGGGTCGCAGACCCATCAAGGCCTGGCTCATGCCACTTGATAAGCCGGTGAGGCCAACAGAGAAGCCAGCGAGGGTTAGAGAAATTTAAACTAGATAGTGGAGGGAGAAAACAGAATCAATTGCAGCTCAGAGACCGACTGCAGAGATACAGACCTCCCTCTTCTAAGGCTCACTGCAGGGAGAACGGACCCTCAAAACCCAGACAGAGCTAGGTCCCAAACACAGGGGGTGAAGTGGATCTAAATAGGGCTAGAGAGGAGCTGTGGTACCTGTAGGTCCCCACAGTTGGGCTAAGGATTTATTGGGTCTGCACAGCAGTTTGACTTCTTACTCTGCACATTATTGCTTCCCCCCTCTTCCTCTCACAGGTATTATCCCCTAATAAACATTTTATACCCCAAATTCTGTCTACTGCCAGAGAACTCAACATGCAACAAAGCCCAGCCTCAAACCTATTCTTTCTGCTCCCAATTTCTTCCTACTTAAACTCGCTAGAGTGGACGCCATTGCCTGCAACTGTGAATTTTGACCAGTACCAGGGTAAATATGTTATCCAAATACAAAAACAATAGTTAGACATCTTCAAATTTTAAAGAACACAGAGATTACAAAAGACACGATTCCATCTTGCCAATCAGCCATTTAAGAGGTTAACCAAACTAAAGAAGTTAAAGTTTGGTTAACTAAAGAATGGAGGAATAAAAAAGCCATAGTTTAAAAACAAATAAAAATAAAATACAAAATTGGTGACAGTGAACTTACTTATATATATTACTAATAAAGAACAATAAGACAACTGCAGGAATTTTAGTGCATAGACCATGGATATTATAATCACAGAAAATGTAACAATAATCACATAACTTATAAAGTTGGAGGGTGGTAAGCCAGGAGGATGTAAAAGAGAACTAATATTCTCACTTTTCACAGCAGAGTGTCAATCAATTCTGTCTAAAATTAAAACAGTCATTTAATAAGACATAATGCTCCAGCTTCTTAGCTTTGTCATAATCCTTTTAAATCATTAATCAGAATCTTAAAAGAAATAAATCCTGGGGCACCTGGGTGGTTCAGTCATTAAGCGTCTGCATTCGGCTCAGGTCATGATCCGAGAGTCCTGGGATCGAGTCCCATATCAGGCTCCCTGCTTCTTCCTCTCCCACTCCCCCTGCTTGTGTTCCCTCTCTCACTGTGTCTCTCTCTGTCAAATAAATAAAATCCTGAAAGAAAGAGAGAAATCCTGTGGTAAAGAGGCATTTATTTGAAATTCAATATTGCTTTACTTTAACTTTGGTCTCTTTTACCTCCATTAAATTTACATAAGATAAAATTTAATATTTAAAATGGAATCTACAATATGATCCACTTCTATAAAACTATTTTTATATCTTCTATCCTGCACTATCTCTTTATGTCTACAGTTCTGCCTATACATACATACTCACGTACAGTTCTGCATATAGAAAGATAGCTGCATAAAGTACTGGATGAAGAAAGATACCTGCAATAATATTTATCTAAGGTTAATGATAGTAATTTCTGAATGGTAGTATTTAGACTATTTTTTTAATTTTTTTTATTTTCCCACATTCTTTGAATTACTTACAATGAGCATGTATAATTTTTCCCAAAAGCAATGTAAAGAAGCAAAGGTCAGATATTTAAATTTTGTGTGCATAGGGCACGTGTGTGGCTCAGTCGGTTAAACTTTGCCGTCAGCTCAGGCCATGATCCCAGAGTCCTGGGATTGAGCCCCCCACTGGACTCCATGCTCAGCAGGGCCCTCTTCTTCCTCTCCCTCTCCCTCTGCTGCTCCTCCTACTTGTGCGCTCGCTCTCGCTCTCTCTCTCTCAAATAAATAAATCTTTAAAAAAAAAAAATAAAATTCTGTGTGCTATGCTAAAGCCACAGATTTTTTTAAATAAATTTCTGAAGATCAAAGCTCTTCAACTACTTTAGGATGGAAATTAAAGCCATATAAATAGGTGCGATCTCCCAAGAGATTAGAAAAAGAAAGGAAGATAACCAAATATATACAATTTTTGTTCCTGAGGAGCAGTAACAAAGAGAAGAGAAATACACTAAGAAAATTCAGAGTTGAAGCAGTAAGAAGAAAATCAGGATACTATGCTACCATGAAAAACAAGAGAGGACCCAGTGGTCGCATGATTAAATGTTACAGAGAGGCCATGTATGACACATCTGAAAATCAGAAGCAAGAAATTACTAGTAATCATGAAAAGAATTCTTTCAAAGTGGAAGCCAGATTGTGGTGGTTCATGAGTGAATGTCTTATAACGAAGCATATACTATTCATTTCGAGAATCTGGGTAAGGAGGAAAGAAAAGATCTCAAGCTGCTGTAGTTTAGAGAGAATAAGAAATTTTTTGTTATTTGCTAAGATGATAAAGACTTCAGAATATGCATATGATGAAAGAAAATTGTCTATAGAAAAGGAGATGTTGAAGAATAAAATATGATGGACCGGTATCTCAGAAAAATAAAGAAGCATGCATTTGAAGCAAAGAGAGAAAAGACTGGACAGCACTTTGGGATGAAAGAACCTAAAAATAAATCCAGAAAGAAGTGTCATGGAGAAGAGGAAATTAGGAGAACTGGTATGTTCACCAACTGCCTCATTTATAATACTTGAAATCAAAGGATATCTTTTTAAGTTACATCACAATTTAAGTATAAGCATATTTAGCAGGACAACAGTAACACAACAAAGATTACATAATTAACTAAAATAAGATGGTGAAGGAGTGTGAAGGAAAACAAAGAAAACACACTAATGTTATCATTGCTCAGAGTAGGGAAACAACAGATAATGTTTAAAGTTAGAGGACTAAATATATTGCATAAAGGTATAGTTATAAAAGGAACTATTAAGATAAAAACACAGAACTTCTATAATAACAGAAGAATTACATAAAAAAGGAAAAGAAACAAGAGTAAAGACTTTTCGAAAAAGTATTAAAGTGGAAAACATAAGATGAAAATTATTATGAATTAAAAATTAAAATTAAAAGCATTTAAATTAAAAGCAAACATCTGTTACATTAGTAAGTGCAAATGAGTTTAATTCAATCATTAGAAGAAAAACATTTTTAGAATGGATCACAAAGCAAAACTCAATCCTATACTGCAACAGTTCTCAGACATTTTTGGTCTCAGAACTCACACTCCCTAAACTCTTAAAAATTATAGAGGACCCCAGAAAGTGTCTGTTTTGTAAATGATATCTGTTGATGTTTACTGTTTTGGAAATTAAAACTGAAATTTTTATTTATTTATAATTTATTATATAAATTCGTTATTAACTTTTTAAATTCTTTTAAAAATAACAAGCCATTAAGTGTTACTATAAATAATATATTTTAAGGGAAAAGATTATATTTTCCAAAACAAAAGTTTAGTAAAAGGAATAGGATTATATTACATATTTTACAAGAACTGTTAATATCTGGCTTGACATAGGACATCTGGATTATCATAAACGCTTTTACATTCAACCTGTAAATTCCAGAAAACAAATAAAACAGGCAACAGTGTGATCACTATATAATAACATTGGAAATTAACAACTCGGAAAATAGAAAGGTTTTTACATATGGAAATTTTAAAACTCTCTGCAAAATAATTGTCGGGTCAAAGAAAAAATATAAACCAAACCAGCAAAATTTTTAGAGAACAACAATAATGATAACAGTATGTATTAAAATACAGTTCGCCTTTGAACAATATGGGAGTGAGGGCACTGACTCCACATTGCCCAAAATCCATGTTAACTGTGACTCCCCAAAGACTTCACTACTAATAGCCTACTGTTGAGCTTTATCAACATAAACAATTAATATATATTCTGTATATGTATTATATACTGTATTCTTACAATAAAGTAAGCTAGAGAAGAGAAAATGTTATTAAGAAAACCATAAGGGGCACCTGGGTGGCTCAGTCAGTTGAGTGTCTGCCTTGCGCTTGGGTCTTGATCTCCAGGTCCTGGGATCAAGTCCTACATTAGGCTCCCTACTCAGTGGGGAATCTGCTTCTGCCCCTGCTCTTTCTCTCTCCCTCTCTCTCTTGTGTACTCACACTCTAATAATAAATAAAATCTTAAAAAGAAAAAAAAAAAAAGAAAATCATAAGGAATGGGGCACCTGGGTGGATGGCTCAGTCAGTTAGGCATCTGACTCTTCAGCTCATCATCTTGGGGTTGTGATATCACGCCCCACATGGGCTCTGTGCTCAGCACAGAGTTTGCTTGAGATTCTAACTCCTTCTCCCTCTGCCCCTTCACCCACTCATATGAGCTCTCTAAATAAATAAATAAATAAAATCTTTTTTTTAAAAAGGAAAGAAAAGGGGAGCCTGGAGGGCTTAGTCAGTTAAGTGTCTGCTTTTGGCTCAGGTCATGATCTTAGGGTTCTGGGGTTAAGCCCCACATTGGGCTCCCTGCTCGGCAGGAAGCCTGCTTCTCCCCACTCTCTACATTTATGCAAACATAAACAAATATGTAAATGTAATCTTGTTTACCCCCTTTTTAAAGATTTTATTTATTTTTTATTTATTTGGCAGACAGAGATCACAAGTAGGCAGAGAGGCAGGCAGAGAGAGAGAGAGAGGAGGAAGCAGGCTCCCCGCTAAGCAGAGAGCCGGATGTGGGGCTCGATCCCAGGACCCTGAGACCGTGACCTGAGCCGAAGGCAGAGGCTTAACCCACTGAGCCACCCAGGCACCCAAATCTTATTTTTGATTAAAGAAAAAAACTGAATGAATTAGAAATAAAATGATAATTCCTTTCTTTTTTTTTATAAATATATTTTCTTAATATGATAAAATATTTCTATTGTGGCCCCAAAGCCTGCATGCTTTATAGGAAACATAATAAGTATTGATACTACAGTCAGGAAGAAGTAAGCTACTATCACCACTTTTCTTAAACATGGACTGAAGGGGCAAGTCAATGAGATCATATGAAAATCCTGATGACTTGACTGAATACTTATGGGGGGGGGAGCTGTGGAGAAAAAAAAAATATATATATATAACAACAAATATAACAATTAATAATAATATATAATATATAATTAAATAATAAAATAACATACATATATACATATAATTAAATCTTTGAGATAGATAGATAGATATAGAGAGATATGACATGACTATTTCTCACCAATGAATGTACATGAAAGCATTGTGTGTCACGTCCCAGATAAAACTTTTATAATGCAGGGTTTTGGGGGTTTTTTTTCATACTGTATCCTTCTCTAGCTAAATGTAGAGGAAAGTACGCTCTATGGGATGGTGAAACCAAAAAGCAAAAGGAGCCTTAGTCTCTGTAATCTCTGACTAGAGGAAAACCATCCACTGAACAGGACTAGATTTATTAGCATCTAAGGTTAGAAGGGACAAGATGGACTATTCAATAGTCTTAGGACAGGGTGATCACCTGGAAAAAGAAAGATATCCATACCTCAGACTGTATACAGCATAAACTTAAAATTGACCAAAGGCCAACAAGACTCAAAATGTTTGAATGTTTGAAAACAGGGTGCCTGGGTGGCTCAGTGGGTTAAACATTCTGCCTTTGACTCAGGTCATGATCTCAGGGTCCTGGGATCGGATCCCACATCAATCTGGCTCTCTGCTCGGCAGGGAGCCTGCTTCCTCCTCCTCTCTCTCTCTCTGCCTACTTGTGATCTCTCTCTGTCAAATAAATAAATAAAATCTTTAAAAAATAATAATAATAAATAAATAAATAAAATAAAAAATAAATGATCTGCAAGAGATTTGCATCTGAATGATGCAAAAAATACCATAAGCAAAGTAATGAGATAATAACAAACTGGTCAAAAAAATCTGCAAATCATATCACAAGCAAAAGATTAATCTCACAAATTATAAAGCTTTTATAAAAATTGATAAGATAAAGAACAATACCCAATAGCAAAAAGAGCAAAAAATAAGATCAGATAAGTCCCAGGAAAGGAAAGGCATAGGTTTTTTAAATACACAACAAGATTCCCAGCCTCACTCAAGGCAAGATAAACTAAAACTATACTCAGATACCATTTTTACCTATCAGATTTGAAAAACAAATTCAAAATTATAATAAAACCACTCTTGGAGAGTCCATAGGAAAATAGGAGATCTCATTTAACACTACTGGAAGGACTAATTGGTATAATTTAGCAATATTTATCAGAACTACAAATACACATATATTCTGACTCAATGATTCCACTTCTGGATATATAGCCTACATATAAATTTGCATGTGTGCAAAATAATTTATGTACGAGTTGACTTATTATAGCATTGTATATAACAGCAAAAGATAGGGAACAATTCGGATGTCTTTCAACAGAGGACTAGTTTTTTAATTCTGGTATATCTATATAATAAAATATTATTCAAAAGAAAAAGAACAAGAAAGTGTTTTACTTACTTCTATGAAAAGATCTTCAGTATCTATTTTTCTTTAAGATTTCATTTTTTTATTTGAGAGAGAGAGAGAATGAGAGCAAGCATGAGAGGGGGAAGGTCAGAGGGAGAAGCCGACTCCCTGCGGAGCAGGGAGCCTGATGCGAGACTGGATTCCCAGACTCCAGGGGACTGAGTCAAAGGCAGTCGCTCAAGCAACTGAGCCCTCCAGTATCTATTATTAAGCTTCCAAAAAAGAACAGAAGAGTAAAAATAGTATGCTGCTTTTGTATTTTTAAAAAGGGGGTAGGGGCGCCTGGGTGGCTCAGTGGGTTAAAGCCTCTGCCTTCAGCTCAGGTCATGATCTCAGGGTCTTGGGATCGAGCCCCGCATCGGGCTCTCTGCTTAGCAGGGAGCCTGCTTCCTCCTCTCTCTCTCTCTCTGCCTGCCTCTCTGCCTACTTGTGATCTCTGTCTGCCAAATAAATAAAAAATAAATAAAATCTTTAAAAAGGGGGTAAACAAGATTACATTTACATATTTATGTTTGCATAAATGTAACTCTGGAAAGAAATACAAAAACCAGTTTAAGTGGTTAACTATGTTGGAGATCCCTGGACAGATGGGGTAAGAGATTTCATACTTCATACCATTTTGAACCATGTGACCATATTATTACCTATTCAGTAAAAAATTTCAACATGAAATTTTTCATATCCATATTATTCAAAAAAATTTTTCATGGAAGTTTCCTCTTTTATTTATCCTGGAGTATATTTCTCAAATATTTTCTTTTGAAAAGTATACCAAGTAGGAGCAGTACATTGTAGCAATTTTCAAAGCAAGGCATCCTATTCCATGGGATCTTAACTGAATTTTTTTCATGGCTAAGGAGGCATCAGTTATACATTTCTTAAAATATGCCAGGCTAATATTATTATGGTTTTGCTACATGTAACATAAATGTTCTCTTTGTCTGTACATTAAAGCAAATCACAATCATTTTTCAAAGTGGACTCTTGGCCATGCCTATAAGTACTCCCACAGCTTCTGGTGCACCGGGGGTGGCCTCCTAGTCAGCCGTGTGTCTATATTAGGCAACTCAATCTTCACAAGAGGATATCAATCCTACTCCCAATTCAACTGTCTGTTAAAGCATATGGGTCTTTATTTAATTGGCAACATAGACTAGCAGCACTCCAGGTAGTTGTCAGCAAATACAATCTTGAACTCATGCTGTCCAATACCGATCAAAATCTTGGCCAAGATAAACAATACTTAGGGAGGACCGCTTCAAGGATAGAGTGGACATTTGCTATCCTTGGCAGCTCAAGTTCCAAATACCCTCCCTATACTGGGGAAATCCCAAGATAGAGGAGAGGCAGGGTCCTGCTTCTCCCTACAAACACCAAAGAGCGCTCTCTAGATGCTAGGAGTCCACATGTGATCTAGGCTTGATCTATTGGATGATCCTTTATCCTGGGACCTTGTATCATAAGAAGATGAAGCAAGATGCAAAAACAATCAGATTATCTGCCACAGTGGTGGCCCGAGAAGTGAGGTCAGGAGAATAACGGTGAAAGTCTACAGTCTATCTAAGAGCAGCAATGTGGTTAAGTGTCCTATGCAGACTACCCCTACGATAGGATCTTTCCTGAGCTTGCCTTTCTTTTCCCACCTTTTCTTTAAGCCTGGTTTTCCAAACTTTTTATGACTTCTGTGTGAAATCCTTTCAACAAAAAAAAAAAAAAATTTTTTTGCATCTAAGTTAGAGTTCATTTTCTTTTATCTGCAAAGAAGAGGGCTGGATGAGGAAAAGATTGTTCCATGGATTAGGAAATTTACTAGCCAAATGTGTTTTGGTTATATTATGCAAGCCCCCTGAAATTGTCTTTATGGAGGCAAACTTTCATGTGAGGTCACTGATTGTATGTTGTATACAGCTCTAAAATACTATTTTGTTTACAATATGTCCAATATATGATATGTATTGCATATGTGTATATATGTGTGTTATGTATGTATGTATATTATGTGTATGTATATTATTCTCTTTATGTAAACTTTGGGAGCAATTTTTGCCAAACCTAGTATCATAAAAACTTGAGTTTCCCTAAAGAATTAGTTGGGCTAATAATAAGAATAAAAATAAGTGTGTGTTATTATTATCAATGACAACATGCACATTTCTATTATTTGTAATACTGATATTCATGGTTGTGATCGTTTCTCCCAGTATCCCATATGTTGGAATAGAGAAGACAGGTTCTTGGATTGTGCCTGCTGTGAAGATTGGATACAGTGAAATGACAAATGGTAGGAAAGCTGAAAGTACTGACAAGAGAGCGGTTGAATTTATATACCCTGGTGTCTGGGCTGGACAATAATACAACCAGAAGGGTGTTGATACTTTGAAGGAAGAAAGAGTTTCAGAGACTCTTAAGGGTCCATGGGAGCCAAACACACACACACACACACACAATGTAGAGATGAGTGAGAACTAGTAAGCTAGGAAAGTATTATAAAAGAATAATAAGATTGGAAGTTGAAAATGTCAAATCTGGGCAGCTCAAATTTCATATATGACCACAGAAAATGTTTTTGGATCTTGAGGGCAGATGAACATCACTGAAGTTAAGAATATTTGGATGGGCCTTTGGAACTGAAGTTTCTAGAATGATGGCAAGACTTGTAATGCAGAGAAAACTCTTGAGTCTGATATCAAAATCATGAGGTGTATGTGAGATGGGGAACCAGGACTGTAGGAAGACCATTTTGTCTTTCCCTTCCACATTCCTGCCTTAACCCATGAAGTGCAACTTCTGGCCTCTCAGAAGTATTGGGCAAAACGCTTCTGCCCTTTCTCTGGTTCTCATTAGCACTTACTTGGAAATATGATAAATGACTTCTATCACAGGGTCTATATTTCTCTTTTGGGCACAATCTATAATGCACATATGTAGCACAGATACTATTTGGTTATCTACTTCAGCATTACTGCACAATGGGTGTTCTCTCTAATCCTGCCTCACCAATGTGATTAGCCCATTAGGGCAATGCCCAACTCCCGTTGGGGTAAAAGGCCTACTCAGCTGAATCTCAAACTATGAATAAGGAAGAATATACTGGGAATATAAAAGTGTACCAGATGTGAGAGATAGTAGTTACAAAAACACAAATGCTTAAGAAAATTGGTTGTATGTAAAATCCCAAGTAGAATGTCTTGAACAAAGGATGCATTTGGGAAGAAGACAAGAGGAGTTAGTGAAATGACAGGGACATTAAATGCTATGCTAAAAATGTATCTTGGCAGAACAAAAGTCTGGCAGATTATCAGTTGATACATCAGTAACCCACAGGAGGAAACACTGTTGTCCCTGCTTCTACTCATGAGTTTGCTACCCCTAGTCAAGGTACCCCAAAATCTGTGACCCCTGACAGTGAACAGCGGTAAATTTTTTAAATGTATTTAAGAGAGCTCAAACACCTCATGAAAACTCACAAAAATGTAAGAAAAAGAAGCTGCTACTGAAATAGAAATTCCGAAGAAGATAAATAACAACTTTAACACAAAAATAAAAAGAATACATGAGATTCAATTACAGCATAAAGAGAACTTTTTAGAATTAAGCCTGATTTTCTGATTCTAAAATTCAGTAGCTGAACTGAAAAGGATGATCACTACTGCAAATCAAATGCAAAGCCCAAGAAGAAATACCTCCAAGCACAGAGCAAAGTATAAAGAGATGGACTTCTGCTTCCAGCCACAAAAGAGTATCTTCTACAAAAGTAGAAGAAAGGACAAAATATATACAAGAATGAGTTTCAGGCATCAGACAATAGGCAATGCAAGACAATAACCGCCCCCCAACCTAGAAGAGCAACGACTGAAGAGATCCCTGGAGGCATTCCTGTGGTTTAGGGAGGGAGAACCAAAACTGGCCCAGCATTGCCACTGAGTGAAAGACACAGAGACCAGAGTTAGGGAAACTGAGGCGAATATAAATTGTGGGATTATACCACGGAAGAGGAAGCTACACAAAGAACTCCAGAAACCTTTACAGGGTCCCTTCGACTTTCTGGCTGAATATGAATTTGTGTGCTCCAAGGGTGAAACACCACAATATCAGGTGAAGAACTGTCCAAAAAAGAACAATTCCCAGATAACTGATTCAGAGTTCACCCAGGGCAGGAATTTGTCAATTCCCATCAAACAGAGAGGAGAAATGGTGCTGAAAACATGAGGCACTCAGAAGAAATGGGGAGAAGGGTATGCAAGCCTTAATATAGGGCCAAACTAGCCCTAGAGTAAAGGCTATCCCAGACGCACCCCACAAAGATTTAAAAACAAACCCTCCAAATTCAGGATGATCCCTAAGTAATTTAACAGCCTGCCAGAACAAGGTCCAACAATTTTTCAGTACAATAAAATCCACCATTCAAAACATGAAATTCACGATTGAAAATTGTTAGCTGTGGTTCTGCTTATCTCCCCTACTGATCACAACTAAAAAACAAACAAAAAAAACTAAAATCATCATCATCATCATCATCATCATCATCATCTGTCAACTATGTAAAGAAAATTAGGCCCACTCTCGTTAGGGAAATGCAAAACCAAAACCACAATGAAAAATCACCTTATACCCATTAGGATGGCTACTATCCAAAAACAACAAATGTTGGTAAGGACATGGAAAAATTAGAGTACTTGTACACTGTTAGTAGGAATATAAAATGGTGCAGTCACTATGGAAAATAGTATGGTGGTTTCTTAAAAAATAAAAATAGAATTACCATCTGATCCAGCAACTCCACTTCTGTGTTGTGTAATAAACATATATAATATTTAACATATATATGCATATGCTCAAAAAAATTAAAAGCATGATCTCAAAGAGCCATTTGCACACTTATGTTCATAACAGCACTATTCACAATAGCCAAGAGGTGGAAGCAACCCCAGTATCCATCGGGAGACAAATGGACAAACAAAACATAGCATATACATAAGGGGAATATTATTCAACCTTTGAAAGGAAGGAAATTGTGACACATGCTACAACATGGATGAAACCTGGAGGCATTAAGCTAAGTGCGATAAGCCAGTCATAAGATATGATACTGCATGATTCCACTTAGATGAAGTACCTAGAGTAGTCAGATTCATAGAAACAAGAAATGGAATGGGAGCTGACAGGGTATGGGGAGATGGAAAAATGGAGTTGCTTCCTGGGTATAGAGTTTCAGGGGAGCTTCCTGACCCCCAACTCCAAAATAAATTCCATCTTTCTGACCAGAATAACAAGGAGGAGAAACTCCTTTGGAGCAGAGAGAGTGAGGAGATTCCCAGAGAAAATAGAGCTGAAGATGGTGAGCCTCAAATCTGCACATCCTAATATACATGAACCCACAAAATCATAGGTTTACCTTTAAAGTGGGCATGTTTGGGAGAAAACCAAGGCAGCATAGCAAAGCCTTTGAGAACTGAACTAAGATTTTAACCACTACCCAAGGGGCGCCTGGGTGGCTCAGTCAGTTAGGCGTCTGCCTTCCGCTCAGGTTGTGATGCCCAGGTCCTGGGATCGAGTCCAGCATCGGATTCCCTGCTCAGTGGAGAGCCTGCTTCTCTCTCTGCCTCTGCCTGCTGCTCTGCCTACTTGTGTTCTCACTCTATCTCTCTGTCAAATAAATAAATAAATAAAATCTTAAAAAAAAAAAAAAAAAAATATATATATATATATATATATATATATATATAAACTGCTACCCAAATCTCCAACTAATCCACACATGATGCAGGTGAAAGATAACGCAGCATACAAAAACCTTTGAAAACTGAAGGTAAACTGGAAAATACATTTTGCCCAGTAGAAGAAGCCAGACACTGCCATTCTACTTACAGGACCTCTAGTGTAGGCAAAACTAAACTAAGGGAAGGAAATCAGAAGACTGCTTGCCTGGTCAGGGGCTTGGAAATATCTAGAAAGGGACATGAGGGATATTTCTGGGATGGTAAAGATGTTCGGTATCTTGATAAGGTACGGGTTACGTGTATGTATACATTTGTCAAAACTTACAAATCTGTACACTTAAAATCTGTACATCTGGGTGCCTGGGCGGCTCAGTGGGTTAAGCCTCTGCCTTTGGCTCAGGTCATGACCCCGGAGTCCTGGGATCGAGCCCCGCATCAGGCTCTCTGCTCAGCAGGAAGCCTGCTTCCCCCTCTCTCTCTGCCTGCCTCTCTGCCTACTTGTGATCTCTGTCAAATAAATAAATAAAATCTTTTTAAAAAAATCTGTACATTTCACTGTATGTAAATTATGTCTCAACTTATTTTAAAAAATTATAAAGAGTTTACTGTTTGGCTGGAGGGGAGGAATATAAAAAAGCAGAAATTATGAGGGAAAAGTTTGGAAACCTGGAGAGCGGATCCAAGAGACCTAAAATATAAATAATAGAAACTCCAGAAGAAGAAATTGGAGCATGTAAGAGGGGTAATATCTCAAGGGAAAAAAAAAAAAAAAAGAAGGAACATTCCCTGGAATTAGGAAAGATTCAAACCTACAATTAAAAGAGTTCACTGATTAAGAAAGGATAAGAGGGAGTGAGGGAATATACCGAGGTATATCCTAGTAAAAATCCCAAGTTTCAAGGATAAAAAGAACTATATAACAAGCTTCAGAGCTAAAGAAGTTATTTATAAAGGAAAAAAATCCAGATTGGCATCAGCAACACTGGGAAATAGAAAGAATACAACATTGACAGAATACTGAGAGAGAATGCAATTCAAAAATCCTATACCTAGCCAAGATATCATTCAAAAACAAGTTATTTACAATGGAAAAAAATTATATCATTCACTTGCCAAGCATAATAAAGATGCTTGCAGATATATAAGAATACAGAGAATATATCATCAACATAAGCCATCCAAGGAAAAATTATATGCAAGATAAGTACTCTTAACAAAACAACACATGCATCAGAATAACGACCTTAAGATTACAGAAAATGAAGAGGAGAGGAGAAGAGGTAAGCAATGAATCTTGTAATACATACAGCTCAGGGTTTCTCAACTTCAGCATATGGACCAGATCGTTATTTGTTCAGTGGGTAGGAATGACCTGCCCACTGTGGAATGTTGAGCACAACTCTGGCTTCTACCCACTAGCCATCAGTAGCATTTCCTTTCCCTAGCCCTGAAAAATCAAAAATGTCTCCAGCCATTGCCAAATGTTCCTTAGGGGGTATAACTGGTCCCAAGTTGAGAACCACCAACATAGTTTATGATTATTCATTTAGATAACAAATTGACACAAATTTACAATGTATGTGCAAAATAAAGAGTTTTTGAAATATAAGAAGCATACTACTATGAAAAATATAATAATCTGAAACTAAATTAGAAACCATCTCAGCAAAACCTGGGCATCAGGGGCAGACTGTAAATGCAATAAGAAGAAATAAATTAAATAATTGGTAAGCACAAGCTAAAACAATCCTTTTGCTGTTGATATAATTATATATCTAAAATCACAATGGGGCACCTGGGTGGCTAGTTGGTTGAGGAACTGACTCTTGGTTACTGCTCAGGTCATGATCTCTAGATCTTGGGATCAAGCCCTGGGCCAAGCCAGGCTCTGAGCTCAGCAGGGAGTCTGCTTCTCTCTCTCCTCCTCCTCCCTCCTGCTCGAACACTCTCTCTATCTAAAATAAATAAATCTCTTAATAAATAAATATAAAAGCATAAGAATTTCTAATGAAAATAAAATACTAGAATAATGAAATATGGTATGTCCTTTTAATACCACATTTAAGAAGGAACATATAAAATTCTGTAATTTTTCTCTATACTACTATAACCATCTAGAAATGGAAGTGGGGGCGCCGGGGTGGCTCAGATGGTTGTGTCTACCTTCGACTCAAGTCATGATCTCAGGGTCCCGGGATCGAGCCCTGCATTGGGTTCTCTGCTCAACAGAGAGCCTGCTTCTCTCTCCTCCCTGCTCTTGCTATCTCTATCTCTCTTAAAATAAATAAATAAATAAATAATCCTCAAAATAAATAAAATCCTTAAAATAAATAAATAAATAAATTTTTAAAAAGAAATGGAAAAAAGTTACATATAATTATGACAATAAAACATAAAATATGTAAAAGCAATTTAACAAGGACCATATAAGACTTCTATGAAGAAAACTTTATTCTTGCTAAAGGACAGAAGCAGATTTATTATGAAACTAAACTGTGCACTCACCTGTGGTAGGCTGAATAATCCCCCCACCCCAAACAAAGATGTTCACTGTCCTAATCCCCAAAACCTATGAATGTTACTTCACATCGTAAAAGAGACTTTGCAATTGTGATTAAATTAAGGGTCCTGAGATGGTGGGTTATCTTGGGGCCTGATGCAATTACAAGGACCCTTTTATAAAAGGGAGGCAGGAGAATGTGTGCCAGAAAGACTTGAAGATGTTGTGTTGCTGGCTTTGAAAGTAGAAGGGGACCAGGAGTCAAGAATGCAGACAGACTCTAGAAGCTGAAAAAGGAAAAGAAATAGATTCTTCCATAGAGCCTCCAAAAGAAATGGAATCCCACCGACCCCTTGATTCTAGAACAGTGAAACCCATTTCAGGCTTCTTTTTTGTTTTTCCATTTCAGACCTCTGACCACCAGAACTGTTAAGATAATAAATCTGTGCTGGTTTAAGCAACCAAGTTTGTGTTGATCTGTTACCATAAGGAAATTAATACAAATCCCTTGCAAATTCCTGGAAGAGGTTTTAGCAATGCATTCACGTGGTAATACGTGCAAAAATACGTAAAACTTGCAAAAGTAGTATATTTTAACCAAATTCAGTTAAGACCATTGTCTCTTTCCATTCCAACTTCTTCTCCTCACATTGGGTAGTGTTGGGAGTGGTTATAGGAATATTGAGGAGTTGTGTCAAGGACCCATTTACTTTTGATTTAGTGGGATATGGCTTTCAGAAATACTTCTACCCTGCCTGTTCTGACTCACCCAACGAAGGCACCGAGGCAGAGGTCACATTGCATGATGAATATGGCCTATAGCATCCACATAGAAGTATTTGGGGGAACAGAGGGAGAAAATGTTTAAAGTCTGATGGAATCAAATCTAATGGAGGGTCCCTCTAATCATCAGATACATCAAACTTTAACAGAAAAAATCCATACCCATTGATTACCAGTCACAATTATCAATTTTTTAAAATATCCAATTAACCATGCTAAAAGTGAAGGACCAAGTGCCTTCTTCTGATGAACCATCCTCCCTTGAACCAAACCCTGGAATTATAAATATGATTAATTTAAAAATTTGCAAATGAATCACTGTATTGTGTAATAAGCACACGGCTCCCATTCAAGCCTCAGGGTCCTGAATTTGAGCCCCATGTTTGGAGTAGAGATTACTAAAAAATAAATAAGTATATATATAGAAAGCTTTTTAAAATTTTTGATACTTCTTTGAAAAAAAGAGGGAGACGAAGGCAAAAATAAAACATTTCATGATCAAATAACGTGTAATTTTTTTCATGTTTTAACCTTGGAGACTGTTTAAAAAATATATGCTTATTTTCACCATATGAGAAGAGTTCCCATAAAGTCTCCAAAAAAAGGACTGCCACACCGAATCAAAACAGTATAGTCATACTAGATAGAGTGCTAGAGCAGCTTCCCCGTCTGCCAGAAAATCACATGAGTTCAAAGCAGGAGCTTTGTTTTCAGCTTACCATTATGATTCTCATACTATATCTATCTTCAGGATCAGAAAAGAACACTGTGTATTTCAGGAGGTAAACAAGGAAATGGAGCTGCTTATAGTTAAGGAAGTAACACAGTAGACACGGGAAAATACTTAAAACTTTCTTTCTAGTTTTCTAGCCCTTTACTGTAACTTAAATGAGAACTAGGGTATCTAGCTTTTCCGATACAATGTCTGGACAAAAGTCGTCCTGCATCCTTAGGTTTTTGCAGTGCTGCTTTAATTTTACGGAAAGGATAAGATGGTATAACAGAAAAGGAATGAAATAATGATGAACTCTCTAGAGTTTCTTAAATACATAAGAGGTAAGCAGCTAAGATGCAATGAAAGGATGTGAGTGGGAAGTTTGTGACCCATGAAGTTGATACTGCTGGAAGCGTGAATGAAAAGTTGAAAGGCTTTATGATTAGGCCAGACTAGATAGATAGTGAGGCAATTAGAATCATTCATTGCTGCCAAGGCATCAGGCCAACGTGAATTACAACCCAAACTGAATGAAGCAGAATAGAAAATAGAAAAGCCTTTAATGAAAATGTTGGAGAACTCACAAGGGATGGGGAAAGTGCCAAATAACTGGAAGATGGCTAAGTAAACTAAAAGGTCTATTCTCCCACCAATGCATAAGGGATTTACAAGTTTAACTCTCATTGCTGTTAATAGGAATTCTATGTGTGATCCAAGGGTGTACTCATGGAGAAAATGCATCTATTAGTGTCTCGATTGGCCTCTCTTGAGCCAACACTGGCAAATGCTCCAAATTGTGTGGTAGTTTGGTGACAGGGACTAACAGAGGCTAGAATGAAAACCACCAGCTTTGCTTCACCTTGTAATCCTCTGATAGTACAAGATCCCTAAGGAGCAAAGAGTAAAATATATCCTATGCAATCTTTCATAATGTTTAATTTGGAAATTAACTTCCAGCAAATTAAAGTAAAAGAAAAAGTAAAATGGCAGAAATTTCTATTCAATTGAGAAGCCTACCTTTGAAAAAGAAAAGCACATCTTTAAATAATTTTCCATCTGAAAAGAATCCTTTTGCTAATTTATCTAGTAATAACAGCTATCACAGCCCCCAATATGCCCAGACATTGTATCAGATGCTTTACTAAAGATTCTACTTAATCATTACAACCAGTCTATGAACTAAGGTACTATTTTCACAGATAAGGAAATTGAAACTGAGACACTAAGAAATTTCCCCAAGTCACTCATCTTGAAAGCAGCAAATTCAAATCCAGGTCATTTTAGCTACAAAGCTCATGATCCTTCCTCCACACCTCACTGCTTACCCATTATAAAACAGCAAATGTCACACCTCACTGCTTACCCATTACAAAACAGCAAATGTGCCCCACTACATCATTCTGACTTAATTTAATTCATTTCCCAACCCAATACAAATTCTCAAAATCACTAAATCCCCCCTTAAATAAATTCTGCATACTTTCAGAGATAGTAAAATTATCTTTTCTAATAGTATTCCCCCAAAAAAGAAAAAAAAAAGGTGATATATTGGTTTTAAAGTAATTAACATTTTCATCCTAGAAACATTTTTAAGAATCTCATATAACAGAGATTATATATGCCAAGGTCTATATTAGACTAAATACAAAGATAAATACAGTCCCTGTTCTCAAGATCAGTTAAATCTAAAAGGAGAAATAGGCATTATCAACTCATTAAAACACAGTCTGATACATGATACAGAGAAGGTAAGTACAAAGTGCTATGGGGGCACATTATGCCATTTGTAACTGTTGATTTGTTAATAATATTAACAACTGTATTGACCTAATTCACTATTGTATAACACATTTTATTCAAAGATTCCAACAAAGCTTTACTAGAGGCTCAATAGTACTTTCATTTATTTACAGCAAAATTTCTTCCTGCTCCAAATCCCTCCAAAGTGTGTACAGGGCAATCGTTATTAGATCCAAATTGCTGGTGGAGAAATAGTGGCTCAACAAAATTAAGTAGCTGACAGAACTCAGAAGAAACTCCCAGTGACACACCCTAGTCCCCCCAGTATAAAATTCATTTCTCTACAAAAATCTTACTTAATCCGAAGTAATATTGACTTTAAAGACTCCTCAGATGAGCGAATTCCTCAAGAACCAGTTTGAACAAGTTCCATCATATAGTCTGAACAATCTCAGCTCAACCAAACAGCAAAACAATTTCCAAAACCATAGGTAGGTGATGGATACTGCTTTCATTTGAGTTAATTAAAAGTATTTGATCCACTATGATGCACCTCAGTGTAAGATCTTTAAAAGAAAACAATCAATGAATCTATACAAGTTTCAGATAACACCCAATCTAAATGCCAGAGCTTGTGACCAGATTTAATGAGGCTCTGGACATTATTTATTGACTTATCCAAAATAAGGTTGTGAGGGTTTTTTTTTTAATTTTCTTCTATGAAAGTAGTTGAATAATAAATAAGCTATCAAAACCACCATCAATTCCCATTACTGATGTATTGAAATTATTGTGACTATTAGGCAAAAACAAGCTAAGTCAAAATAATTTATTACTCAAAATGTCAAACATTACGAGAATTAGCAATGCACGTTCTTGGGAGAAGGGATGGTTAAATTTTACCTCTTGGTTTTTTTTTGTTTTTTTTTTTTTAAGGATTTATTTACTTATTTTAAAGAGAGCTGGAGGGGAGGAGCTCCATGCCCAGCACGGAGCCCCATTTGGAGCTCAATCTCATGACCCTGAGAGCATGACCTGAACTGAAATCAAAAGGTCACTTAACCAACTGAGCCGCCCAGGAGACCCTACTTCTTGTTTTCTTAATACCAACTACTTGGAGATGATAAACACCAAAAAAAGCAAATTCTGCAGGCTTGTAATAGTTACACCCATCTACTCAAGCTCTCCTCTCTGGTTTACCAGCAATACCATGGATAGCCTTATGAATAAACTAAGGAGGCATTATCTAGTAATGTGAGCTTAAAGATGCCAGAAAGTCTCCAAGCCCAAACTATTTTCTTCTCACCCTGTCTGCTGATTCCTGAAGCAAGCATTTCATTCTTTAACTCAATGGTTCACAGTCCTGGCTAATCCTTAGAATTATCTGGGGCACGTCTTTAAAACATTGATGTCATAGCTTCAGCCCCAGAGATTCTTATTTTAGCCTAGGCATCTGTGTTTTTTCCTTTTTTCTTTCTTTTTTTTTTTTTTAAAGAATGACAGGGGAGGGGCTCCTGGATGGCTCAGGTTGGTAAGCAGCCAACTCCTGTTTTCAGCTCAGGTCATGATCTCAGGATCATGAGATCAAGCCCCGTGTGGGGCTCCCTGCTGAGCATGGAGCCTGCTTGAGATTCTCTCTTCTCTCTCCCTCCTCAACACAATTTCACTCTCTCTCTTTAAAAAAAGAAAAAAAGGAATGACAGGTGATTCTAATGGGTAGCCATAATTGAAAGCCACTGGTAGGATATTTGAGCAAATCTGAATAGATACAGGAGAAAGCAAGAGGATGTGAGGTAAGAGGGGGAAGAAGCAATATATAAAATAGAGACACAGTATGGGGAGACTAAGGCAGTCAAACCAAGGGTTCCAATTTTGCCTTTGGCCAACCGTGTAAACTTAGGACCTGTTCAGAGGAACACTGTTGAAACAGGAGGAGGAGGAGCAAATGCTGCTAGGAAAAAAATACATGAAGATCTAGTTTCAAATCATTTTACCACTATGGACATAGAAACAAGTTCAGCTTAATTTAGATGACAAAATAAAGTCCATTCATAAAAATACACAAACATTTTTTAAGTATGGGAAAAAGAACATTTCTCAATTTGCACATAGATATATTTAATTGAAACTCAAAATAAGCCACATAAGTAAAAAAGAAATACTACCATTACTATTTTTCTTTTTTACATGTCCTGTTCCTTTTTTGTAGAAATACTCCATTAAAAAAAAAAAAGTAGATTAACATTTTGAAATTAATAATAATAGAAAGCATTTAAACTAGAGGATTTCTGACTTTAGAACAAAAATTTTTACCAAGGGGCACCTGGGTGGTTCAGTGGTTAAAACCTCTGCCTTCAGCCCGAGTCATGATCTCAGGGCTCTGGGATCAAGCCCCACATCATGCTCCCTGCTCAGCAGGGAGCCTGCTTCCCCTCTCTCTCTCTGCCTGCCTCTCTGCCTACTTGTGATCTTTGTCTGTCAAATAAATAAATAAAATATTAAAAAAAAAAATTTACCAAAAAGAAAAAAAAAAAAACTTAATCTCTAGTTTAAATACCCAGTGTGTTTTGTGTGTTCTGTGCAAGCATTTTACTAGGTCTTGTGTTTCAGTAAAACATGAAAGTAATACTGAAATTTTTCATTTAATAATTTCATTCAAAATTCTGACCTTTACTATTGTTCAAATGAGGGACCAGATGATTCGACATGAATTTAACAAGCTTCTGATTAATTGTACAAATAAACTGTCTTATCTTTTAAAAAAAATGTTCAATTTTATTGGCAAAAATGCTTTTTTTCTAATTCAAATTACTTTACCAGATACATTTTTATTCTGTTGTACAAAGGAAGTTATATAGCAAAAATATCACTGATACTTTTGAACAAAATTGAAATCCTCATGATTTATAAAACAAGCTCACATAGTTTAAAATGTTTTTAATTCTACTTATTAGAAACTATAGGGGTGCCTGGCTGGCTCAGTTGATAGATTGTGGGACTCTTGATCTCTGGGTCATGAGTTCAAGTCCCATGTTGTGTGTAGCAATTACTTGAAATAAAATATTAAAAAGAAACCATAAAGAACAATTAGAGAGCAATAAAGAGGAAAATTTTGGCAGACTCACAAACAACACACTTATTATTCCATTTGGAAGAAATAATGAATATTGTACACCTGAAATAAAATCCTAATTCTTTTTTGAAAAAAGCAAATAGTCCATTTGTTTTGCTAATATTTACATCCTTAAATAAACTAAAGTCCTAAAGGATCCACTGCAGATTTCTTTCTTGACTTCTTTTTTATTTTTTTTTAAGATTTTATTTATTTACCCAACAGAAAGAGAACACAAGAAGGGGAGTAGGAGAGGGAGAAGCAGGCTTCCCACTGAGCAGGGAGCACGATGGGGAGCTCGATCCCAGGACCCCGGAATCATTACCCGAGCCAAAGGCAGACACTTAATGACTGAGCCACCCAGATGCCCCTCTTTCTTGACTTCTTAACTCCTATTTGATTCAGTGTTTTTCTTCATACTGCTTTTGGTAGTAGTAGTCTAGATCAGTTAACATCTCATTCATCTTAACACCTTTGCTAATAATAATAATTACTCTGAAATCAGATTGCCTGAGTTCAATTCCTGATTCCACTACTATTTACTGTGTCATTACGAAAGTTACTTACTATCTCTATCCTCCATCTGAAAATGAATAATAGTGTCTATCTCACAGGATTGTTATGAGAATTAAATTAGTTAATATACATTTTAAAACATCTTAGAAAATTGTCATAAAGCATTTAGTAAATATTTGTGATCATTATTATCAGTTTAACACTTGTGGTATTTCCAAAAGAAATCAGCTTTCTTCCAGAGTTGCCATGGTGTCTGAGATACTATTTTTGCTTGTTTTTTTTTTTAATCTGAATATTAGTTGATTCTTAAATACTTGATTTGAATTTCTAATCAACTTTAAAACAAAATTTAAGTACATTGTTTTGAGGTAAGGGTTGGAGACATATAATAATAATCTGAAAAGAAACAGACTTTAGAACTATAAAATCAAAGCACTGAATGGATACTAGAAGGTCATCTCCATTTCTTCCCTCTCTTCCCAATCTCCACACCTACCATCTCACACCTGTATCAAGAAGCTTCACTCTTCCAAGACCAAATGACACTACGGTAGACTTTTAATTACTTCAATAAAGGTGGATTATATGTCCTCCTGATTGAAATTTGAGGCAATAATATATTCAACAGAGCATGGGCCTCAGGCAAGGCAGATTTAGGATTAAATTCTTGCTCTAACATTAACTAATTATACCACCATTGGAAAGATAACTTAAACACTTTGTCCAATTTCTTTATCTGTAAAAGGAAGCCAGAGCCCATATTGTGGGGTTGTTGTAGAGAACAGGCTATAAGCCTTATAAAGCATCAAGAACAATGTAACTTAACATCACAGCTGTAGATAAAGATATACACAGACAATATTTCTCAGAATTATGTTATATAATCATAACAGTGATATATGCATTTTGTGAGGAAACAAATGATAAGGACAACTAATTTAAATTTAAAATGCCATTTAGAATAAATTATAAAGTAATCAGTGGTATGATACATTTACAAAAATATTTTTAAGATACACCTGTACTTTGATTTCTGAATCTAATAGAAAAAAGAAATATGGCTTTGAGGTTTACTTTAACTTCAAATTAAAGATTTTGTGATGAGGAATATACTTGTTAAAGCCAATATTTGCAATTTGTTTATCAAACCTCTTCATTATAGACGGACAGATGGCAATTAATATGTAGAGGTAGTCCATGAAATTTTACAAAGATTCTTAGATTATTACCAGCTAAGAAAGAGTGCATTAAAATAAAACTAAATAAGGAATTATCTATTTGCTTGTTTTGTGTTAAGTCCCTGAGATTTATTCCAGTGAGAACAATAAGCAGAGAGAATGAAATAAAAAAGGCAGAAGGCCAAAGTGTCATAAATGCTGTTAAAGTATTCGATAAAAGCTATCCACTTGAGGTTCATTGCAACACATTGGGAAAAAAAATGATCTTCCCATATTTAGACACATGCGAGAGCAAGCCAAACACTCTGAGAAGATGTGATACTGTTATACAACACACAGAACCATATTTATCTTATTACCGCTACCTATGTGGCCCATAGTGTTCGTAGGAAACCTGATTTGATGTACATGATATAATGTTTGGAAGCTGCTCTGATTATTCTACCCTAATTAGCAGGATGTCTGGTAAAAGTCAGCAAACAACGCAATGCCTGAGTTTGGTACTAAAAACCAAGTCTTAAATCTCCATAATATTTTTAAAACAAACAAACTAGGACATGAATGGTGTTTTTTTTTTTCCTGGATTCATCTTTTTAAAAATTTTCCAAGATCCTTCCAGTCGATACATAAGATAGGGCACATATTGTCAAGGATAAGTTGTTAAAGTGAATATGAAATGTGCTTCTCAAAATATCGTTTACACATTTACCAGATGGTAAAATAAACATGTAAATTGTTATCAAGTATACACTAAGTTTGTATTAAAATTTTATGCTCTGTAGAGTGTAAAAATTATCACATATTGTATTACTTGTTCACTCAATAGTTTATTAACATTCTATAAATACTTTCTTTAAGAAAAAATGATATTTAAATGGTCAGAGGATTCATGGGATGCTAATCAGAACAAAAGAAGCCACGAGCATCATTAGAATAGGGAGAATAATCTATTTTCCCTTATCCTTTCATTAGTCAAAGGTGAAAAGCATGTTTCCTTAAAACACCAATTAAATCCATAAGTTAATACAGTTAACTTAATACCTTTGCAAGATATGACATTAAGTAAGAAAGCTGATTTCACAGACATGCCCACCATAATACTGAGGATTACCAGAACATTCCGCAGATATAGTTTCTGTTCATCACTGTTAACTACTACAATAGCATAAAGCAATTACTAAAAAGCACTGACAAAAAATAAGAAGAAAATTAAATCTCTGTGAAGTTACTCTCTTTTCAATTCATTCTAGGTTGATACTTCATGAATAAAGTTTTTGAATGACAATAGGAGCACATTATGTCACCTCCAACCTCCTTTCAGATTTAATCACAAGTTTTAATCCACAGCACTGACATTAATAATTTCAGCCATTTGCCACATGTCATCGCTCTCCTGCTCTGTGGCCAGATTTATATGCAGCATGTTGATAAAAATGTGGTATTATTAAAATGTAATATTTAAGGCAGAATTTCTTGAGGAAATCTATCTTTAGAAAGAATCAATGAGCCAATCATCAAAGCTTACTTAACATACCTCAGAAACACATGATTATTATAAAGGAGAATGTCATCATAAAATTTAATGATAACATTAACTTTTCCACCAGAATAACCATCTCAGTTTTAGAAGGTCCTGGAAGTCAGGATCAGACCCCAAAGCATCTAGCCCAAGTATAAACTTTGCCTGAAGACTAGTGTTTTAAAAGAAATCCATAGAGAAAGGATCAGTGAATCACAATGGAGAAGTTCTTTGAGGTCACAGAAGTAGCTGAATTTATTAGTAAACTTGCCAGCTCATGGTAATCAATAGACAACATGAAAAACTAAAGTTCAAAGACCTGTTTTCTTCAGCCAAGAAACCTGGAACCTAAAATTTCAAGCCATAAGAATTCCATATATCAAATTCAGGACATCATGTCTTCCAAGAATAAAGCAGAATATGGAAGAACTTGTGCAATCTGGGGTTTTCACCTGCTGTTTCCTAAAAAGCAAGGGACCAAAATCACCGAGGAGAGTATTGTTCCTGCACTGGATTCACAACAACTGAGATATTGTTGGAGGCCCTTCGGGAGTCACTGGAGGAACCAGAAGTCCAGAGGTCTCACTCTGCTTCCACACGTACATGTTTTCTATTCTGCATATCAACGTGTTTTGAAAAACAATTCTGTTATTAAAAATTTTTAAAGTGTGAAGATGACTGCCCTTTTGGGAAACAGAGAGACAAAAAAAGTAATGATTTTTTGTTAGTGTTTCTTTCTTTTTTTTCTTTTTTTTTTTTAGATTGTATTTATTTATTTGAGAGAGAGAGAGAGAGCACACAAGTGGAATGAGGATCAGAGGGAGAAGCAGACTCCCCGCTGAGCAAGGAGCCCAATGAGGGCTTCGATCTGGAACTCCAGGATCATGACCTGAGCCGAAAGCAGACCCTCAACGACTGAGCCACGCAGGCGTCCCAGTGCTTCTTGCTATTGGATGTGTTATTTTAAATATGAATTATCCTCTGTTTCCTTCAGTTCATCTACTAGTCAAGAAAGTAGTGTAGATTATGTGGACTATAAAAAATATATATTTAATGTCTGTAAGTTAAAAAAAAGTGACTTTTTTATTAAAAGCAAAATGTATAAGAAACAAGTTAAAGTTGTTTAAGGCAATGTAATAGTTTGCTTACACCCTGAAAGGGAAAAAGAAAGAGAAGTGGGTATTAACTAAATTCTAATTTACAATGCTTTTTGATTTGTGTATGTAACAATTCTATCAGAATATTTTAATAAGTCAATAATTTGCTATTCCTTTTTCTCATATATTAATGGTTTTGTTAAGCAATGAAGAGAGATTTCATGTCTTATAATAGGTTGTTGGCTGACACAGTAATAAAACTTGCATATATCCCTCCCAATATCCAAAGTGCTATCATAAACATTATTTAATAACTAAACAGAATAAATGTTCATTTTTCTTAATCAAAAAGAAATCATGTAAATTCTACATTCTACCTTCAAATTTTTCAGCTTGTTTTAAAATGAAAATAACATTCCTCCCAAATCTTTAAAACTTAACAATCTAGAAAGGCATGTCACATTATTCCTATAAGTTTTCTTATACTGTCACACAATCCCATACCCCAGGATAACATACTCTCCAAAGTTATATGTTTTCTAGTTAGTGCATACCTTCCTATTTTAGATGCCAATTTCTAATTTCATCAATACGATCAAATTTTTAATTATGTCAAGACTGACATAGTTGGAACTGCTAAGAGGGTGAGGAAACAAATTCTCATATACTTATGGAGTAACTGTAAATTGATACAGCCTTTAGCCCAGAAATTCCACTTTTAGGAACTTATCCAATAGACATCTAACACAAGTATACAGGGAGAAATGTACAATATAGCATTTTTTTTACAATAGCAAAAACCTAGAAACAACTCCATATACATTCATAGGACTAGTTAAATTAGGACTAATTTATCCATACAATGTTAATAGTAAAGATGTTAAGAAGAATAAGATCCATATGTACTGGGTTAGAAATATAGCCTAAATACATTGTTAAATAAAAAATATAAGTTGCACAACAGTACATATGGTTTCTTCTAATGGAATTCGTAGTGAAAGTCAGTTATATTTAATCAGATTGGGTTATTTCCATTTAATCAGAGGCCCAGTTTGTATAAACCTACTACTGAAAGTGTGCCATTACTTGGCACCTAGCCTTTCTACACTTACCTTCCTATTACCTCCTCTATACACTTTATTTCTCAAACGTGAAATATTACCTCTTTCCCAAAAGACCTCTGCTTCTCTCCCTCCCAGACTTGGCTTACGGCTTTCCTTTTTTTTTTTTTTTCCTTCCCCATTCAGAATGTCTCTGCAAGTCCAGGCTCAACAAGTATCACATTCACAAAGCCTTCCATGATTCCCTCACCTAGGTGGAATCACACCTCCCAATTGTCCCATAGGATTTTTACCTGTGCGTCTGTTCTAGAACTCATACTCACCACTTTTTATCTTGTAATACAGTCTTTTCACAAATCACAAAGAATCCATATTTAGTTCATCCTATAACCTCTATGATGCCTTATAAAAACCTTAATCATAGTCAGCAATCTCAACAAAGCCTTGCTAAACTAAAATAATCAGATCAATATAGAAAGTTCTTGTTACATCAGTTTAACTTAGATAAAAGAATCCCCAACCCTTCTGCAAAGAGGGGCTACTTCACATTCTCCAACTTGTGAGTGCAACAGAGTAGTAGAGAGGAAAGAAATTCATCTGAATGAACCATAATAACCCTAAATGGAGACAAGAAATGAAGGTATACTACTGTCCATCACTACTCTCCTCTCAACTGGCAATCCACAGGAAAAAAAGAGAAGTGACCAAACAATCGTTTTTGAGATCTATCAGGGAGGCTTTCAAAATAATGGCAGGGAGATCCCAAGGTTTGGTTCAGGAATTCCTATCTTAGAGAGTTCCCCTTGCTAATCCCATACTTACTTAGATCCCTATGAAATGAACTATTACAATGTTGCATTCAGTTTGCAATAAAAATAAATGAAAATCTCTCAATTAATGGTAGTTTAAGACTGCAAAAAGAGCAAGGATAAATAAAATTCATTAGTCTAAAGATTTCATTTTAGAAATATTTGTATCCTCCTTCTTGCCAAATTGCATTCACTGATAAACAGATTTCATTTTTACCATAAACTTCCCTTTTTTGTTATCTAGGAAAAATAAGGAGTAAAAGTAATCAAAAGATTGGCAGATGGAAGCAAGTGAGAAGCAATTCACACAGATAATTCAGAAAGAGGAAACGTCTGATTTTTTAAAAAATTGACTATCATTTCTAGAAAATATGTTAATTGGACAAACAAAAGAGGTATAATTTATACAGATAAAACTTGGAGACCTCAGAGAATTCTAACAATCTTACTTTACTCTCTTAAAAGGCTCAATACAGTATGATTAGAATAATGAAATCTAGTTTCAAAAAATATATAAAATTTAAAACAAGTAGTAAACTAAAAACTGTGCATTTGTTCTCTACTCCCTTTACCATTTTTCAATCTGGGAACACTTCTAAATTTAGGAGTGAGCTATAAATAAGCCATGGTCAGATGACTGCCTGGTTTCTTGAACATTAATAAATACTTAATTCCAGCACAGATGAAATACTGCATTTGGAGATGTGGATAGCAGGCAGTGTAAAAATAAGGAGAATCAGTAACTTTAACTTTTCTTCTTCTTGCTTCTCTTTTATTTTCAAATCTCAGACTTGGAGATTTCTAAAGACTGGACAAACGGAATTGTTTCTATGTGACAAATACTCTATGACTTTTCTAATATTTCAAGCTCAGCAAATCCCCAAATAATTGAACCAAGGTTTTTCCTCTTTAACCTTTCACCCTTTAGCCATTTTGATTCCTAGGACTGGTGAATTTTTGTATTCTAAGTGATTATTTCCCAGCAAAAAAAACAGATCTCATTTCATCTTATCCTCTAGTTATGGTATAACACTTCTATATATAAATATTATGTAAAACACAAGTCCAGATCAATTTATACTAACTTATTATTCCTGGGGATAATAATAGCAAATAATAACTCTCCACACTTTAGTGGATTCTGAATCTAAATGAAGCAAAATATAAAGTTTCTATGGTATCTCTATTGCAATATGCTTAATACAACAAATTCTCAAATACATAAATTAATCTGTGACTCAGTTTGATCGGTGATGTTCATATCATGACTCAAATGGATGCAACCACTTAAAAATGAATGACTTGGGAGATTGCCATGGACTATCTGAGTAAGTAAGCTGCTTATATCTGGCCTATATTAAGGGGAAGAAATCTTTCCATCTGATACATTTTGGAGGTAATCCCTCATATCTGAACTGAAATATGATACATGGCTGGCATTGCTATACTGAATTCCCACCCTATAATTCTGTATTTGTTCCATGGGTTAGGACTATTTTGAATACTCTGGCATTTATTGTTTTGAGAATGATATCAGATGTCAAACATGCAATACTTCCGGATGATCTTCCAATTTCAGTCTCTCTAGATAAAGGCTACCTTATGGATGACTATAGAGTTTCCAGAGACAGTACGAATCACCATATTTTAATCATGATAAAGCTGGAGGAGGAATACAGAAATACTTTCTATACAGAATGTAAGAAGACAGAGCTCTTCAGGTCACTTTTCTCTTGTAGTCAAGGGCATAAACTGCCTGTTCTAAAACATGACAGTATGTGTCACAATGTTTAAGAAAAAATAGAAAGCTATTTGAAAATAGTTACTTTTAAATCTATGGGCTTATTTTTATTTTTAAGAAAGTTGCCATTACCTGAGTCCCTAGGCATGAAATTACAATAACTAGGTAGTTTGTCACCATGGTTAATAGCTGTAAAACCGAAAAACAAACAAACCTTCTACCTTTTCTTTCATTACAAAAAATCAACAAAAAAACCTCAAACAAACAAAAATCCTAGGAGATTGGTCCCCAGATTTTGCTGCATGTTGCGATCACCTAGCAATCTTTAAAAAGTACTGATCCCTGGCTCTCACTACTAAACACTCACATTCTGATTCATCTGGGATGGGGTGTGAATCTGAGCATTAAAAATTTTTATTTTTTTTAAGATTTTATTTATTTGTTTGACAGAGAGGCAGGCAGGGGTGGGGGGAAGCAGGCTCCCCACTAAGCAGGGAGCCCAATGGGGGTTCCATCCCAGGACCCTAAGATCATGACCTGAGACGAAGGCAGAAGCTTAACCTACTGAGCCAGGTGCCCCTGAGCATTAAAAACTTTAAATTTTTAAAAAGTTCCCTTGCTGATTCTAATGTAAAGCCACTGACCTAAAAGATATAAGAGCTGCTGCTATCCTCTCACCCCCTTCCAGCTGTGCCTTGGTGTCAAGAAAGGGAAAGAGGCAATTCATGCAAAGAACCACACCAACAAGTATGGGCCTGCTTATCCCCAAGACTAGAAGTGACCCCAATTTCAATAAATCAGTATGCTTGGAGTAGGTATGTGTGTGTGCATGAAAGAGAAAAGAATGAGGGGTGCATGGTTGGCTTAGTTGGTAGACCACAAGACTCTAGATTTTGGGATTATAGGTTCGAGCTCCCACATTGGGTGTAGAGATTACTAAAAGATAAAACCTTTTTAAAAATTCTTTAAAAAAGAGAGAAGAATGGGAGATGCCTAAGGACAAATAAGTTAGGTTAAATCTTAAATAAAATCTAGCAATCTCGAAGAGACAGAATTTAAAGATTTTTTTCTAATATACAGATCATAATGGAAAGAACATTGTAAAGGACAGTCTCTCAAGCCTTTCCCCCAAGCATCCTTTATGCCACACATTCAAGCAGGTTTTCAAACAAGAAGCAGCTCACTCTACTTTGCTAATATGTATGGTCTGCCATTCTAGAAAAGAAAGATTGGAATACAGAGATACAACAGGAAACTGAGGACTATCTAGGCAAGTCTCATTAACATCATCACTGTGACATGTTTCTCATTTTGAGGCACTGTCCATCAGAGAATAGTGAAATAAATTTACAAGGTCATAACCAGAATGAAATTAAACATAAAAGAAAAACCATCAGAGTGTATCAAATGATCAAATGTGGCAAAGGTATTTTGTGAAACCTTTGTGTGTGTATTCATCACTGTGAGTCTCAGTTAAAAACTTTGAAAACCACTGCTTTCGAGGTTGTTGTACCCTAACTCAGAACATTGGAAGTCAAGGTACAGAGAAATTCAGAGGTCCACAAAAAGCAAAGTTCTTTAAAGCTGAAAAATACCTGGAACATTTGATTTATAATTTCATTTTACAAATGATTGTATTGAAAATCACAGAAATAAACTGTCTTATCTGTGTCCAGTGTTTTCTGCTATACCTTAGGAGTCAGGTTCTTTTGCGACTTATATTTTCAAAATAAACTGAATGCAGGTATCTCACATACTAAACTGCAGTGGCACCAACGACAAGTTTTCAGTCATATTATGTGAACATTTCTGTGACATGGTGGCATTTTCACCAATTTCTTACTCAAGTGGAAATTATACCATGTGCCAATTAAGTGATAAATGTAAAAGCTCTTGATTCTAGCGCTCAGAAGTAGAGAATTATTTTCATAGATAAGAGATTGCCAAGAGGGTATTTCTTCAGGCTCCAATAGAAGGTCCTCAAAGAGCACAGGATCATGACAGTACCTAGGGCAGCACTGTGCAAGAAGTGTGAGAAATTCTGTTTGCTTTTCTTGACTTTATGTTCTTACTCTCCTGTCGCATCATGGTGTTTTGTACACACACACACACACACACACACACGTATATATGCATTTGCTGCAGAGCAGAAAGAATTGAAAATGAAATTAAAAATCGGTGTAACTTTAATCTCAGGAACAAAGAGTTTCCTAAGGAAATGGTAATGTGAGTGAAACTGTTTCTTGTGCTCTCTAAGGCCTCATTCCCCTAGGTTTAGAACCTTATTTTTTGAAGCCATGCAGAGAAAGGGCTGACAATAATGTCACTACTAAGTGTACTACACACACTTGTATAGCCATTCAAAAAAATGTTTAAAAAAAACCTTCCTTCTTCATGGTGTTGGCATACACACTTCATATTGCAATCTCCTTAAGGGGTTAAATTAATTAATATTAACTAAGAAAAATTCACTTTTTAAAAATTCATTTTAGTCCTCATCATGCTAAACTTAAGGGCAAGGAGAACATGAGTCGGTATCAGAAAGTTCAAGGAAGGGTAATAGAAAAATTCAGAATGTCAACTGAAATACACCAGGCTACAAAAAATAAGAATCCATCATATAGATAAAGGTTACTAGGCAATGGGTGGAAGATATATGTTAAGAAAACTAGTACAAGTTCTTCTTTCTCCCACCCCATTCTTCCCTAACACACATAGAGCAAATTTTTCTTAAGAGAAATGTAGGAGGACACGCCCTGGGCAAAGAATCCTATAAAAACCTATAAATGCATAAATAAATAAGCCAGCAAACAGAGAGACCCATGAAAAGCTGGAAGAAGGAAGGGAAAGTGAAGGAGTTGCAGAATCAGTGATTCTGAATCACCCCAAGGGCTAATTATGATTTTAAATAGCTAAGAGAATGAAGATCAGTCTGTAATAAGCCCATTACATTCAGTCAAGAGCACACTGACAAATATAATAAGAAAGATTTTAATGTCTGTGCAAATGAGGAAGCTGAACTGAAAAGGATCAAAGAAAGCATTGAAAGATGGGTCCTAAGTACAAAAGAGATCAGGGGTAAATGAATGAAGTGAGTGCCTCCCAGAGCTAAAAATGTTAGGGGTAAAGAAGAACACAGAAACACCAGTAAGAGACAACAATATTAATTTGTCCTTTCACAAATACAAAAAAAAAAAAAAAAGATAATGGGAAAGTGAATATTGAGAGGTGAACTGATTATACAAGTATATAGGGGGGAAAAAAGCACAAAATCTTAAAAAACAATGTGGGAAAGGCTAAATGAGAAGGCATACTGTATCTGACGTTTGTCCTGAAAATTGTACAATTGCTTTTGGGGAAAGCATAAAAATTCTGACCTGAAATAAACAAACTGATGAATCAGGCATAGATTTTATAAAGATTCAGGTTCAGCGTGGTAGCGTGAGAAAAAAAAGAGGAGGTTAAAAAAAAGTTGTTGGCAAGAGAGTCAACAAGGGCAAAATGAGTGTCAGAAAGACAGCAGAGTTGGAGGAGGGAAGAACAAATTTGTTGAGGAGGAAGTCAGTATGTTTCGTTGACTTTCTCCACAGGAACAAAGCAGAATGTGAGCATAAATTAAGAGAGTGAATCCCAAAGGTGAGTGAGCTCTAAGGATTATTTAGAACGCAGTCAATTTAAAAATATATATATAGCAAATTAAGACAGAGGTAGGAAAAAAGATTTTATTTGAACAAAATATATAGCATTCAACGGTAAGTAAACTGTGGAACGAATAACTCCTCATCATAGCCTTTCAAAGGAAGGTGCTGAGCAGTAAACATTGCTATTATTTGGTAAAATTATAAATTTTTAATTAAAAAACACATCAGGTTATAAAAGTACTAGGCACCTTTGAAACATTTTTAATTGGAAATAACGGTTTGGCCTTTAGTAAATTTCCACTTGAGCAAGCCATTCAAAATAGAAATCACTCTGATAACTGAAAAGTTCTCACAAAATGTCATTATTGGTTGCAGATGACCTGAACTGAATCTACATAATGTGTCTGTGTATTTTACTAACTGAAGCTCAAGGATGTTAAGGTTTAAAAATATAAATGTGACAGCTTAATACTGTAAATACAAAGATGAAACTATTAAGAACGTTATAATTCCACGAAGTAGTCTATAATTTTGACTATATTACAAAAGGGGTGAGATGACGTTGCTATTTCACGTTTTAGATACAATCAAAGAAACTATCTCCTAAGGCAGAGGGAGAAAAACACCTCTGGGACTAAAAAGAATAACCTTTCATTAATAGAAGAGAGCAAATGTCTGAATGTTCACGGGTATGCATATCACTATTCAAAGAGGACATTTCAAACACACACACAATTTAAGCGCACATATCTGAAATGGTCGTGCCTTCTATCAACTTTCAAAGGCAGCCTTACTTGTGCCCACAAATGGCAGCCCAGCAGGCAGTGACATCAGACCTAGAAATGATGTGGCCTGTATAGTATGCAGTGAAGTGCAGTGCTCTACTTGTTTGCAATGGTTTTATTTTTCGACTAGTTTTTATCACACTTGGCATGAACAAGGGAACATGTGCTTTGCTAAATTTGAACTTTTAAGATGAAACTGAATTAACTGAGAACCAAAAAATTGCTTCTGAATTATCCTAAGATTGAAAAATGCCTTCCCTTTCCTACTAGGAATGACAAAATAAAAGACAAATACATCTTGAAAGTTGAAATGTGAGCTAGGAAGATCCTGTGGTTTAAGAACAACATTGTTGACTTTTTCTTTTTTAGGAACCTGAAATAAGATTGTAAGGAAAAGGCTTTTTCCCATACAGTACACTTTTGCTAACATGAAGATATGTACTAAACTGAAACCTAAATAAATCCAGTATAAGCACCAAACTTAATAGAAGCAAGATATGTTCTGTTGCATTTTTCAACCAGAGGTTTAATTAATTTGCCATTTCTTAAAACTTAGTATGATCAGATATATACATGTATATATGATAAAACATATGTACTACCAATATATACGAAATCAGTATAACCCTTGCCCAAAACGTAACCTTAGATTCTTTTTTTCTTGCTAGTATTGGAACAAAATAACTGTATTGGCTAAAATGACCAGAGGCATATCCCTAGAGACACTCTCCCCTCCTAAATTCCCTCTTCCTCCTCATAAAAGATATGCCAAGATACCCAAGTATAAAATGATTTGTATATAAAATGAGTGCCATCATGCAGATATTTTTCAAGAGCTGAAATCCAAAATAATATTAATATAAAATTCAAGTTATAAATCACAGGATATGTTTTAAGGAATTTAGTGATATGTAATAGGTCAAACAACCTGAAAGAATCAGCTTGTGGTACAAGCTTCATTGCATTAATAATGTCACAGTTAGTATGTTTATTAAATTAAATATTACCAGCAAGGGTCTTCTAAATGCCATGTTCCTAACACTAGATTACATATTTATTTCAGAGTTAGCATTGTAAGAGGGGGAGCTATCACTAGAAGGTCTATTAAGCCATGGTTTTTTTCATTGCTTTAATGGAACTTTTCAAATCAAATTTTTCACGCCATGCCTTGTACACCGCTGCAAACCATACTGTGGGTGTAAAACACATGCAAGGCAGATATAATCAGCTCAGATGAGACCAGTGACTTGTACACCATCAAGTTTACTTTATTGTGAAAGCAGTGGGGTTTTCTTTCAAGTGAATATATTTTTAAATATGTTGCAACCTAACTTACAAGCTGAAGAAGGAATCAGGAAGCCCCACAAATCTCAAGGCCACTGAATTAAACCAAGTATAATTCAATGCCTGAAATCTTGCCTAGTTTGTCTTATTTTCTTGTTCTGGCAAAAGAAAATCTGACTGCCCAAATATAAGTCTTGCACTCAGATTGTAACTTCGAGAAATCATATGACTCAACTTGCTTTAAAAGTCTCAGCTGTTAAAAGCCTGGTTTTACTGATATTACAATATAAATTTATTCTTTCAGATATTAAAATTAGCGGACTACCTGCCCACATACCAGAGTAAATTAAGTATATTTTAAGTTGAATGCTTATCACTGGTCTTTAAAGGTGCTGACTTCTTTGGCCCCTGGCTTGCTGGGTCAATGAAGCATGAGACTTCATCTCTAGGTTGTAAGTTTGAGCCCCAGGATAGATATAGAGACTACTTAAAAATAAAATCTTAAAAAAAAAAAAAGATGCTGATTTCTTCCTAAGTTTGTCTAAATAATAGCTGCTTTTCCTTTGGGAAATCTAGATCGGTTTGTTTTCACTCAGGATCACAAATTCTACTTTTTTCGTATCCCCACGGGTAAATATAACTAATACACACACAGAAAAGATGCTGCACCTGAATACAGGCCAAACATTTTATAAAATCACTCACGAACACAAACACGTTGCCCCAATATTGCTATAGAGAGTTTGAAGTTCTGCTGGAGTATAAATGGTCTCTATGCAACAAGGCTTTTGTTCCTTGCCTGCACCCCCAAGAGAAAGTAGAACATCCTTGAAAGCTTTAATGCTAAAAAGATAAATACTTAACATCGCCAGAATGGTGGGTCAAAGAGTTTTAGCAGTAGGATTTGTAAGAAAATACAAATTCAGGAGGTAAGAGGATTCAGAAAGTTTTCTGTATAATCTAAATGGCTACATTATAAGAGCTCGGGTGATGTCAGTCAGCCCTAAAGAGGCAGAAACAACCTGGCTTTGCAAGCAAACTGACGAGTAAGCTTCTGCTAGGCCTAAAAGGCCGTCAGGTCCTAAATCCTAGAGGGTCCCTTGGCGTGGCTCTCTCGAGGAGCTACAGACTGAGGAGCTACAGACTGGAAAGGGTGCCCTCAGGCACAGCCAAGGTCTCGGTCCACTTGGACCGGACTCCGAGAACGCAAAGAGAGTCTCCTGGACTCCGGGCCTGGAGGTGGGCCGGGGTTGCCAGTCTAGCCCCGCGCCCCGCATCCCCGTCTGGACTGGCCCAGGACAGCCGGAGCACGGCCACCGGCGGGGCGGGGAGCCTCGGCGCAGGCTGCACGTCGGGGAGCAGGCCTCCCGCACCGCCCCACTCCCCGCCGAGCTCCTGCAGGCGCGCACCCCCACCGGTCTGGGCTCTAGGGCGCCGGGAGGGACGGCGCTAGGCCCAGGGCAAGTGCAGCCTCGGCCGCGGGAGCCGCACTGACCCGCCGCCCGCCGCCGCAGCGCGCCCTAGCTCCGCCTCTGCTTTACACAGACCCAGGACGTCTGCCTCGAAGGTTAGGAACCGAGGGCACAGCACCCCTGGCTGGAGCAGCGCAGGCCGGCGGCCGCACTCAGCCCCGAGCGGGTGCTTGCAAGTGAGTTAAGATGGCGCGGAGGGCGAGTGGCGGGAAGGCGTGAGCCAGAATGCAGGGCTCGCCGCACGCTCGCCTTTTTTCTTCCCGTCTCTTTTAGAAAAGACACTGTTGAAAACACACTTTTGAAAACTGAGCCTATCTGCAGGTTGCGGGGAAGACCGCGTCCTCGCCTGACCCCTACCCTGGCGGAGAACAGAAGGCAAATCGAGATCTAACCCGGGGCGCGAACTTTGGTTCCCACAGGCCCTCCCAAGTCCAAACTCCGATTTCCTTGGAACAGCAGCAGCTTCTCAGACGCGGCGACAGTGTCCCTTCACCAGACACCCAAGACACTGAAAGCGAGCAGAAATGATCATGCTTGAAAGGGGAAAGCACACTGCCTCCGAGAGGAGCGCGGAGCTGCAAATTTACCTCACGCTGACTCAGTCCACACAGCAGATGGTGGAGATGGTGGCAGAGCTGCGAGGGAAACGACCTCCCCAATTTTTTAAAGTACTTCCTAATAGCAGCTAAAGTGCGTCTTTCGGTACAAGGCACTACGTTCCTGTGAAATCTATCCTCGGCTGCTGAGAGCTGCGTGTCCGCACATGACAGCAGCTCGTTTGCTCGCGGGGCCTGTGGCCCGAGGGCGGCGGGCGGAGCGCGGCCCCCGCACCCCGCGCCCTCGGGCCTCAGCGCCCCTGGCGCCCTCGGGACCGCACGTGCGCCTCCTCCCCGGCCGCGCGGGGCGGCCGGCTCGCAGGAGCGTAGACCCAGTGGGGGACTACACGAAAACACTGATCAACTTCTCTGGCTACACAGGCACCGTGTTTTGTACTTTTCGTCCCCTCGTTCGGGTCTTAGGTGTGGGAAGGGTGAAAGAAACACAAAGGAAAATCAACCATCGTCTTTCTGTGTGGCAGACAAAACTCCGCGGAACGCCGTCTAGTGGCGAAATTGTCCAGGAACAACAAATCGGTTTTGTCCCCATCGCCCATACCCCCCTCTGAATTTTTATTTTAATTGGAACTTTGAAGCCTCTTTGCATCTCTCCAATTGCAAAGGGGTTACAGGACAATCTCTAGGTGGTGCTACATTTAGTCCCATAACCTGAAACTGACCCACACTAAGCAAGAATGTTGAACCATTTTCCGCCTCTTTCCTGGATCTCCATTCTCTGGAGACAAAAGTACAAAAACCGCTTCTCCGCGAGATAAAGTCAGAGCTCGGCGGACTCCTCGACTAAGACGCAGCGAGGCCCCCCCCCACACCCGCCCCCAGCTGGGATATCCATATTTCTGCATTTATTCTCAAGGAATGGGAATCTGGCCTGGGCAGGACTGGCACAGGAATTCCACCATAGAGGAGATGGAGTGGTAACCCCCAGATAACCTTCCAAAGCAAGTTTTAAGCTCAAAGCTTAAATACCGACCGTTCCGAGTTTGTTCTCTGAGTCCTTACCCCACTCCAACCCCGCCCAATCTCCCTGAAATATCCCGCTCAAGAAATGCAGGCCATTCCGTGTTTGCATGTACAGAGTCGCCACTCATCTCCAAGGCCTCGTATTTAAAGACCGGGATTTTCGTTCGACATCTGCCTAAAGCTGTGGTCAACAGCCTATTCTGACACGCATTTCAGGTACATCCTACTCTTGCCCAAAGCCTCCCGCCTGTGAAATTTAAAGAAATTCTTAACTCCTTATTTAAGACCCTCCTTTTCCTGCTCACATTATTTCCTACTTCAGAGAAAGTCAGATAGCTATGATGAGGAAGTGCCTACATTTTCCTGGAAAAAGAAAAGAGTGCAACAAAGTGAAACTTGACTCCTAGGGAACTAAGTTACTTGTAAATAAGAAGGAGAAAGTAATTACTGGCAGTGCTATAAAACAAATTCAAGTGGGAAATGGGACCTGATTCCCATTACACAGACTGCCCCATATTCAAGTGGGGTCGGGCTATACTTCCTTAACCCTTAAAAGTAATCACCTATAATAAATTATTTTCAAACTGTAAACTGCTTTCAAACACCATAGCGTTTTACCAGATTTATTTACTTGTTATACACAGACGATACAAACGAGCAAAAAACAAAACGTTTCTCAATGGAGTGTGTACTTGTATAAATTATTCAGTTCACAGACAAAACGAAACAAATATAAAAATCACAACATTAGATTTACAGAAGAGCCAAAATATACACACGTTTAGACCCTGAATTCCTATTAGGAAAAATCCCCCCATGGACTGGAATCTAGATTGAATATTGTGTATGATGCATATTTCACATTAATTTTAAAATACAAATAAAAGTATAGGTTTGCTACACAACATTAGAAATCCTACTAATCTATTTCCAGGGGGATTAATGCTCCTTATCAAATATAACAAGACTTAGAGGGGGGAAAAACCAGTCTTACTTGCATTAATGCTAGTGTTTTCCCAAGGAAGTCAAATTTCAGCTGTTTCTAGGTGGCAGGGAAATCATTTTCAAAACTAAAATGCAGTAAAATATACAACTCACACAATTTATCTTCACTAGACTACACTATAGTTACCAACAATTCAGTCATCTATATCATTAGTAGAATATTCATTACAAAGATTTACAGCATATAAAGGTGGGGGGGACTGAAAAGATATTCAGAAACAGTTTGTCAGCATATTTGGCACCTGCACAGACCAGTAATGGATTTGGCACTTTGGGGAAAAACAAATAAGGCAAAATAATATTGCTGATGTCGAGCTACTCTATGGGGTGGGGGAGGTTGGGGTGGGACATACAACTCCAGTTAACTTTGCTTTGCAGGCATCATGCCACTTAATGGACTTGCCTATGAGGGGACACCTATCCTTTACAGGTGTTCTGTCGGATTCTCCTTAGCTATTTATGTGCATTAGGCACAGAGTAATTATTTCATGCAACGGATTGAGGAGAAGTGAGAAACCCATCATTAACTATCAAGTATTTCACGTTTCCAGAGCCTCTTAGAATATTGTTAATTATCTCACAAGGCAATTTTTTAAAGTGGAGAGGGGGTGGAGAAAATGGCAAAGAAAGGAAAAGAATGGAAAGGTTAAGCGGTGAACTGGTTTTGTGCCTTGACGATGAAAATAAAAACTAGCCATTCGTTACAATAAATTAACACTATATACAGTCATTTCACAGGCTTTGTTCCACTGAAATTATTAACATCCCTACCATCCATCCATCCATCCACTCGGGGATAAGAAAGGACGCGCTGGGTGGGTCCAGGTTCTAGAGTCAACATCCTACGGTTAATGGGGAGGCCGAGACTTGGAGGGTCGGAATCGCTGATGCCTGACAGGACTGCCCAGGTCTCCTAAAGGTGAAGAGTTTCATTACAAGAAAGAGAAGGAGAGGGTGAGAAAAAGACGAGAGGGAGGAGGCTTGTTAGGAGTGTAACTTCACAGAAGGAGAGTAAGGAGGAAAACCGAAAGGTTTACAGCAAAGTTGAAGGTCGGTGAGCTAACTGCAGAAACTGCTGTGCAAAAAAAGGTTAAAATCAAACTCGGAGACCTGTACTTATTCGTCGCAGACGGTATTCGAGGGCCAAGTGACATGAGGGGGAGCGCGAGGTGGGCCGTGGGGAGGAAGAGCTGGGGAGAGCTGCGAGGGGCTGGCTGGGGGGCCGGGCGGCGGCGGGGCGCGGGGCCGGGCGGGCAGGGCCGGCCTAGCTGTGCGAGTAGAAGCCGTAGTAGCCGCCTATGTCCTTGGCGCAGTTCTTCTCGCAGTCCCGCTGGGCCAGCACCTCGCTCTTGAGCGGCGACGAGCTCTCGGACACCGGCGTGTCGGCGGGTGAGATCCGCCTCCGCTTGGCCTGCTCGTAAATCCCCGAGTCGCTCGAGTCGATGGACTTGATGGAGGAGGGTGTCTCGATCCAGCTGGAGTCGGACAGGTCCTTGGGCTTGGCGTCCTCGGCGGCGCCGGGCGGTAGCGGCGAGCGCTCGGCGGCCAGGCCCTCGGCCTCCTCGCCCAGATAGGGGTTGGCGCCCGCCATGCGCGCGGCGGCCGCGGCGCTGTTGGGCCAGCAGGGCAGCACCGAGCCCGACTTGGCGCCGCAGTACTGCGGGGGGCTGCGCGCGCCCCAGCCCGACGGGTCGGCGTAGTAGCCGAGCGGGCGGCCGGTGCAGCCCGCCGCCTGCAGCGGCAGCGCCTTCACGCCCGCCGCCGCGTAGGAGAGCAGCGTGGCCGCGTTGCCCGCGAAGTCCGTGGCTGTGTCGTAGGCCGAGGCGGCGAAGTCCAGCCGGTTGTTGGCCGGGGTCACAAACCAGCGCTGCGGCGACGGCGCGCCCGGGTCCTCGGCCTGCTGCGGCGACAGCAGCCCGTTGGTGTGGGGCACACTGCGGTCCGTGCCCGGCCCGGGGCCCGCGCCCGCACCCGGGTGGAAGCGGGCCTTGGCGTAGTTGCTCACGAACTGGTCCTGCAGGAAAGAGCCGGCCATAGCGTAACGGGCCCCGGGCACGATCTGCGAGCGCGGGGAATCGTTGGGCGAGGGGGTCAGGCGGTCCATGTCGCAGCCAGTGTAGATCCTGCGAGGGAAGGAGAGAGAGAGAGAACCGAGGGGTGGCAGAGAGGTCCCCTCGGGAGGCAAAGGGAAGGCCACCTCCACTTTTCGCCCACCCCCACAATCTCCATCTGTAACTTGCGGTCCAGGGTGGAGACGGACAAAAAGGTCACAGACCGACGTTCTCCCCAAAATAAAATAAATCGTGCAATTGGAAAGAGGTCGATTTGTCTACTCAGGGAGCTAGGCAAAACACAGATCAAGAGGAAGGCTTGCCTGTCCCCTCTCTCTCGAAAGCTGTACAGGGGATCAGAGAGCGGAGCACAGCAGGGGAGTCTCATCCCACTTCTCCAATGTCTGTAGGAACATGAGGGCAGATTTGCCCAGGGACTAAGGTGTTATTTGCTCAGTGGGCCTTTTCTGTGCAGTGAGAGTTTCTGGGCAATATTTCTAAACAAGATTCCCATTTTTTCACTCTGTGAAGAACACTTTCTTCCATTTGATAGACACGTAGGCTATCCAGGTAGTAATCATCAAAGACTGGGCTTCACCAGTCTTCTGAGACTTGAGGACTGCTGCTGGCAGCCTCCACAGTATTTACTGTCCATTGTTTCCCCCGTGTGATCCTTTAACCCCCACCTCTACCAATAATAACAAGAATTACTACTTGGAAATGAAGTCATCAGTCAATAAAATTCTTTTACAAAGAAAAGGTATATATACATTTTTTTCTTTTTTCTTTTGTAAAGTAAGCTTTACGCCCAACATGGGGCTTGAACTGACCACATGAGATCAAGAGTCAAGAGTGGAACCCAAGATCAAGAGTCACATGCTCTACTGACTGAGCCAGCCAGGGGCTCTAAGAAAAAGGGTTCTGTATGCTGATCTTGTCCTAGCTTTTGAACCATTACTGATAAAGAATAATAATAATAATAGTAAGTAAATAAAAATTAAAATTTAAAAAAAGACAAAAAGCAAAACGGAACGAACAAACAAAAAACACCTTTGGGACAAACTCTCACGGTGATTATCAAGCTCCTCCAAGCACTCTCCCACCAATAATAGCTAACCCTTATACAACTTGACTATGTGCCATGCACTGTTGTCTAGGACTATAGATAGTAATTCAGTTAATCATCACAACAATCCTCCCAGTTATGTAGCATTATTATCCCACCTTACAGAGGAGAAAACTGAGGCAAAGGGAAGCTAAATAACTTGCCCACAGACAGTAACTGTGTTACTGGGAGTCACCGCAGGTGAAATGAAGATTAATCTAGGCCCTGGGCCTAGAAAATCCCATTAGAATTGAGAAAGAACCAGAGATTGGATCAAGATTGGTAGAAGTGTTTTCTCCTACACATAGACACATGCCTCCCTTTTTATTTAGCTCACACATAAATGTTTTAATCTTTAATCAACACACTGTTTTGAGAGAGAGCCTCAGTCTTGTCAGACCTTAATCCTTGGGGGAAGAGATTCCCTGGTGAGTGGCCAAGCAACCTTCTAGTCCCCCTGAACTCTTACTGCTCACCCTATTTCTCCAAAAGTGATCCATGCTCAACATATCAGCATAAAAGGGCAAAGGGTGGGTGGCATAAGCCATTCTGCTCTCCCCTGTCCCCTAAACCTAAAGTCTCCATTTGTATAGATAAGGAAGCTTTTATGGAAAATATACAGTTTAAGAAACAAAAAGAAGCGATATTTCCTACAGAAGTCAGCCAGAAAAGGGTGGGTGAGGGTGATGCAGGTCCATTCTGCTTACCACACAAAATTTCCCTCCTGAAATTTAATTCCAGCTTCAGATAAGTAGAGGGAGGCAGGAAGGGAACATAACCAGCAAGGTGCAAATATCTTCTCTGTTTACCACAATATTTTAAAAAGAAAAAAAAAACAGCCTGCAAAAGATACAGTTTAGATGCCCATCCAGGTCCCAACCCACTTGGGATTACCGAATTGATCTGTGCAAAATAAAATGCTTTGGAACAGATGTTCACAACAGAATTAAAAGCTCAAAACCTACAAGACCCCCTAGTACAGAGACCAGTATCTCTGGCCTCCTGGGCCACACACTTCCCACAGTGCCGGGTCCACATTTTTAGATTGTGAGGACTAGAATAGCTGAGTTTTTATTCTGGGGAGTCATCTCGATGAGGCTTGCTTCCTCAAAACTACTTTTAAGGGAGGCACCTGACAGTTATACAAGGAAATATCAATGATTCTTTTTAGTTTTTCATAAAAAATATCAGGAGGGAAGTTTGTTATCTACCTGGAGATGGAATAGAAACAGCCACTTGTCTACTTCTCCACAAAATTAATCTATTTCTGGTCAAAGACAACTTCGACTTTGTAGCTCTATCCCAGATACTTCATGCAAGCCATGAAATTAAAATTCATGTACCCTTCCCTTTTATGGTCAGAATAAAAGTGGGGGAGATTCCAACAATCCAGATTTAGATTTTGCTATATAACACTATCTGAACTCTTGGGCACTATATTTGAACTCTGAGCAAGAATGCTAGAACAAGCACTGAGAACAAGCACTAAGTTTATATCTTCTGCTGTCCCCCAGAGAACATCATTTTGATAGAAAAGACACAAGTTAGGGAAGCCTGGAGAAAAGGGTACCAACACATTTAATTAAAACACGCCTAGATGCAAAAGATAAAAGGAAATAGTTTTCTTTTGAAGCTTATAAATAATACACAGCAACAGCACCTGGGTCCTTCCCAAAGCCTGAAATAACTGTAACAACGGCTCTGCTCATGACCTTGCCTACGGTGGGTGCACATTTTTATTCAGTCCATAGTAAACTTGCACAGGAAAAGCTATTACATAAAACTTGGAAATGGGTAAATAAAAGTCACATATGCCAAGGAGAATGTAACAACTGCCAGAGCCACATGCACTTTCCGGCAGAATCGGGCGGTTTCAGACACAGACAATCTGAGCTGAGCATCTGCAGCGACACATACAGCTCCCGCACCCAGGAACCCGGGCAGCTTCACCAGTCAGCCAGCCCCAGAGGCCCGCCAACAACTTTGTAATTCATAAGAAAGATAAAAATAAGTGGAGGAAATCTTTGACCCAAACCACAAAAACACCAAGCCAGAAAGTCACCAGAAAGAAAGGGAGCCCACAAAAAGGCAAGGGAAGACCTTGGAAACAGACTTGTCTTCGCACACTTGAGCTTCCAACAGCCTTGTACAGAACAATACACCTTTGACCTAAAGCCCAATTCCACAACTATTTGAGAAGGAAGGTGCAAAACTACTTACGTGTCATAATTATCCCGAAATCCTTTTGCAAAGGGGTTGTGATCTATTTTCAATTGTGTGATCTAGAAAAGACCAAAAAAAAAAAAAGATTAATATGGTCTCACCTTCTGTGTAGGTGGATTAGGTGTTTATGGATGTATCACCACTTTTTACAGGGGTCTGTGGCCCACAATTTCATTAGGGAGCAAGGGAAAAATTGGAGGGAATGAATAGAAAGGGAAAAAAGAGAACGTTTCATGAAAGTTATGAGGAACATGTTTAAATTAATGATGCCTAACACTAAAGGATTGCTTTCAATTAGCTCTCCCACGTGTTCTAGGTCAGCTCACATGCACATTTTAAAAATACTTGTTACAAAAAGACAAATCTTTAAGGGGCACTTGAATTCATCACCAAATGTTGCCTATTTTAAGTGTTTCACCACATTTTTAAAAAGTTGGTCACTTCTGATTCACAACCTCAAGAACCCATAACTGCATCTTAAAATCAGCTTTAATTTAAAATAAATGCATATTTTCATTTTTGATACTTCCATTTAAGTTAAAAAAAAAAAAAAACACCGTCACTCCTACTCGTCAAATCAACAGAAGTAAAATAAGTTTTGGCGAACTTGCAAGTGTTGAAGAGGTTCAAGTGCTAAAAAAACTCACTCCACAGCTTCCAGTAATTCGATTTATTGTACTTTTTAGATATGTGAATGTGTCTGTTCTTTTGATCGCCCAAAAAGTGACGTTTGTTTATTTTACCCATCAATTCTGAGACTTTAATTAATTAATTAATTATTTTTAGATAATGCCAAAGCTTGCCAATAATAAAATGCAGGAGAAAATCTGCTTCTTCTCTAAACGGAAGAAGGACTCCAAAAAAAAAAAAAAAAAAAAAAAAAAAAGTTTTGGGGGGGGGGGGGGGGGGAGAAAGCAAATTTAAATCTCTTCTAGTTTGAGAACTGAATTAAAATTCCCAAAAGAGACCCTACTAGAAATCCTGGGCCCCTCAAAGATGGCCCGTGTGACCCGCGATGGAGACGAATAGGAAGCGTTTTCCCACCGGCAAGGTATTCAGAGAAGGTGCCCAGCAGGCCCCTAGCCCTCCGCCTAAAAGGCGCACCAGAACCAGCTGTTGCTGATGTTAGTGCCCGAACCGGGGATGGCCGGGGCTGCCGGCTGGTGCGGGGCGAAGCCGCAGCCGCCCGCCGCGCGCCCAGCCCCCAGGCCTCCTTACATCGGTGTTCTGGTAGGCGGTGACGGCGATGAACTGGGTCTCGGGGAAAGTGAATGTCTGCACGCGGCCAGGCTGGCTGGTGTCCTCCGTGCCGTCCTCGTTCACTTCGACCACATGCAGGCGGGGCTGATACTTGTGCAAGGATTGTAAAACCACCATCTGTCCGGCGGAGAGAAAGGGGAGCGCAGGGCGGCGCGTTAGCGCGGTCAGTGTGCGCTGGGCTGGGGCCGCGGGCCGTGCCGGGGCTGGCTGGAGCCCGCCGCCCCGGCTAACTGACCGCGGGACTCGTTTGGCTGGTGACTTGCTAGCTGGGGCAGGACCAGCCCTGGTTCCTCCCCGAGCAAAGATCAGCGGAGCACCGGAGGAAAACCGAACCCGATTGCCTGGTCGTCAGGGCCTCCCGATCCGCCTAGCCCTCCTTTTAGGAGGAACAAAGATTTTTACAACCTCCGATCCTGTGGGTTTCCTTCTTGAAATCAATCGAGTATTTGTACAGTTCTTGGGAAGGTCGGGAACTCGGGAATTGGGCGGGGGGGCAAGAATAACTTTATAGGAGGGTGGAAATAGAATTTTGAAAAAGGCTTGTTAATGAAGCAAAAAAAACATATGTCCATTTTCTCATGCTGATTTAAACTAATGGACTGGAAGCTAGCGAGAGACGTGTGGGGGTGGGGGGGGCGGGAAGGAGCGCTTGAGCCACTGACCTGCCCATTGTTGTTTGAAGCTCCTTTGTTGTTTGTAAGTTTTAATTTTCCAAAAGAGATTTCTTGGCGCATCCAGTGAGCCCCCGTGTTGGGGGAATCCGGATGCATATAGACCCGATTTCCTAGAGAAAGAAATATGTTGTTTACATTATGCCCTGGGCACTGCCCAGTCCCAACTCCTCACCAAGTAGGACACACGCACACACACACATACACACACACACACACACACCTTATTCCACAGTGAGGCCCATTAGCTGGGGGTTTTTTAGGCCTCGCTTTCTTCCTATTAACTGGAGATGATTAAAATAGCTTTTGCATAATCCTCCCCCTTCTCGCTGCTCAGTCTGTCCCCCTATCCCCCTCGTTTCCTTTTAGAAGTCATTGGCCGATCGTTTTAAAAGTCTCTCGAGCCAGTCCACAAAGGCTTTAATTAATCATTCTCACCTAAATAAGTGTCAGGAAAATGTGTTAATTGGAAGGACTTGCCTTGCACATTGGTGTCCGCTTTGCCGCAAGGAACCCATTTGCCTCCTTGAAACCTCCAGTGATTGGGATCCGCCAAAATCACATCCACAAAAATATTGTAATGAGCCGTGGGATCGAGACCAGAAATGTTAAAACTTAAAAAAGGAAACATGCGCCTATTTAAATTAAGGGGGGGGGGGAGAAAACAAGAGAAAAAAAAACACGTAAATGTTAAAGATTAAATGCAAGAAGCGCGGCGCCAGATAGCAAAGCAAAACTTGTTCTTCCCAGCGTGGATGAGCGAATGTTTGCTGGGTTAGAGAAGGGGTGGTGGGGGGAGGAAAAGATGTGAGGATGAAGTCGGGGAGATCCGCGGGTTAGCTGGAGTGGGGAGTCGGCAGGTGTCACTGCCCAGGTGGAGAGTGAGGTTGGCGACCCGCACCTCCACCTGTCCTCGGTTCCGGGCGTTGATGCGTCCCTACAATTTCCCAGCTGCAGGCCCGGACTCTCCCTCTCTTTCGCCTTTCTCCGGCCCCTGACAGGCTCTCTGACCACCTTTCTAGAGCGGAAACCCCCTTACCAACACCACCGCGGCTGTTATACCTTCCACTTTCCCTTTTTCCAAAACCAGCCAACTCCAGGGCGCACCAGAGCGCCTTACACTCCGCTCCCGACCCCAAAACATCGCTACCGGGATTAGTCACAACCCGGCGCACTTGCCCCCGGGCCATGCCTGGAGCAGCGACTGCCAAGAATGTAGCATTACCTTCCCTGTTTGGTGATGATCATCTCCGTTTGGTGGCGGTGAAATTTCAGCCAGAGGGGCCTGTTGCACAGGTACACCTGCGCTTTGCCGGGTACCAGTCCGGGCTGCGTGGAAGAGAACTGGTAGAACGGGGCTCCTTGGTAGGAGTGGCTGTACTGCTGTGGGTAGGGGTAGCCGGCCGCGGGGTAGCCCTGCGGTGAGGAGTTGGACAGGAGGCTGTTGTAGGCTCCGTTGGTGATGACCGGGTGGTGGGCCATGTAGCGGCTGGGACTGCCGATGGAGAAGGCGGGGTGCGCCGGTCCGTGCTGGCCGGGGTACGGGAACATGGCACTGGGAGCAGTGGCCGCAGACTGTGGCTGGCTGGACTGAGAGAGGAGGTAGCGATCTGCAGCAGAGCCATCGAAACTGTGACGAAGCTCAGAGACCCCGTCCAAGACAGGAGAGAGTTTACTTCTCTGGACGTCCCCTGGTGAGTCCTTGGAGTCAGGAAAATTGTCTGTATCTGACTGATTCGTCATCCCCCTGGTAATTTTTTTCAAAGGTGAACTTCTCTCCAGGTTGTCAGTGGTCGAGATAATGGGATGATCGTGCAAGACAAGCTCAGATCCGCCTGAATGTGGGTAGCTGCTGCTCACATTGAGAAATTTCTTGGAGAGCATGATAGAAGGAGAAAGGCAGTGCTCCAGCTGCATAGCTCTAGAACCTGAACACTCGCCCTCCTGTCCCTGGTTTTTAAAGTCCTATTTATCATAAACTAGAAATCCACAGACCCCCTCACTAGACAGAAAGCACTTCAACCAGCAAATGCTTCTCAAAGGTTTGATTTACTTTTTTTTTTCCCTGGGAGAAGAGATTGGCCAATTGACACTATGCAGCAATCAGAAAAGGCTCACTTTTGATCTTGCTGCTTGTGCAGCCGATGAAACGGCTCCTGCCATTGGTTAACTGCTGACAGTAATTTAATTAGATAGACATTAATTAGGATAATCACCTGGCTCCTGGTCGCGACGATCATGGCAAATTGAAGGGGATGATTTTATTGTTGGCTTGGGGGGTGGGGAATGTGTGTTGGCTTTACGTGAGCACTGTTGTGTCACCTTTAAGCTTTGTGACCACTGCTTTAGGAAGATTCAAAGATGTGCAATTTACTAAACATTTTCCTACCTTCCCCCCACCTCCCTCCTCTCGCGGCGAGGGGCGGAGGAGGGAATTCGATGATGCTAGGAGACTTTTCGGATCTGAATGAGCCAAATATTCAGTTGAATGTAACGATTTCAAGTGCAAAGTATACAAAGCGCGAGCCGGTGGCCTCTTCTCGCCCTGTAAAAGTTCCAGAGTCTGTCTTTTCCAGTTAATACAGAAGCACATAACACCTGAGCCAGTCCTTTGTGAGCAGGTCCTGCGTGTCCTCCGCGAACTGCCCCCCACCACGCACACCTTTTTAACTACATACATAAATAAATAAATCACTGCTGCCGAGAGCCACGGCGATGAAAGTGAACGGGAGTGTGTGTGTGGCGGGGGGGAGAAGTGGGGGCGAAAAGCTGCAACTCACCCACCCATCCACCCACCTCGGGAAGGTTCGGTTTCTTGCTTGAGCACAGAAACAGTAACAATCCATGATCACCTTTTTAAGTTTGAAATAATCATAAGCTGTCGGGCTGAAGTGCCTTAATGTATTTGCAGTGATGTTTACGAGGTCTTTCCTAAATATTTTATCAGCGAGCTTGGTTGCCGATTATCTGAAGAGCATCTAACTGAGGGCAGGCGCCATGCATGCCGCGCGTCCCACTGCACTTCCTTCTCTCTGAGGTACTGGCTTGGCGACAAGGTTCAAAAGCCTCGCCAGGAAAAGAAAGGGCCCAGTCCTCGTGCAAATGGGTTCGCTGGAAGCGCTGATCTGGGGAGACAGAGTGGAAGTGGTGTCAACGCAGTGATCGATACCGAAGACGTGTGTGTGTCTGTGTGTGTGTGCGTGTGTGTGCAACGTTTATATAATCTGGACGGGAGGGGGAAAAAAAACATGCCAGTAAGTTTAAAATGAGGGAGAATCAGCGGAGGAACAGAGAAAATAACCAATTTAAAAGGATGTTGGCACAAATAAATAGCACGAGGCCCAAAGCGACCCTGGGATGTCGGAAGAAATCTCCCAGTTCTGGCTCGGGAGAGGAACCCAGCCGTGGACCAGAGGGCCGAGAGCGCAGAGGCTTTATCCGCCCCAAGTTGCTTCCGGTGGCGGCACCCGCCAATCTGCCCTCCCGCGGCTTTCCCCGGGACGCCGAGCCGCGCGGGAAGGAGGAGGAGGAGCGCGGCGGGAGCTCAGTTGGGCCCCGCAGGCTGGCCGACAGGCGGGCGGGCTCCGCGCCGAGCATTGCACGGGCTGGCAGCCTGAGCGGCCCTCCCCGCGCTCGGCCATCCGCCCGGCTCTGGTTCATTGTCTAACGTCCCCGAGCGGCCTGAGCGGTGGCTGCCCAGCTCCCCGGCGGTCCCGAGAGGCAGCCGCCGCCCAGGAGACTCGGGGAGCTTGGGGAGAGCCGCGCTGGCGCAGACGCCAGGGGCACACACTCTTCTGGTGGCAGAGGCACTGCCCGGGAACCTCCGCCCGGTCAGTCCTCCTCGGGGCTCGGCACCTGCCTGACGGAGAGCGGCTCTGGGGACGTTGGGTGGGTCCTAGACTTGGGCAGAGAGGGGTTAACCGACTCGACTTCCGCCTAGGCGGGCGCCTTTTTAAAGAGCGCTGCCTCAGTGGGCCGAACGGTCAGCGCGGAGCCCAGCCTGAGTCCCCCCAACCCCCCAAGGCGGGCTGGGCGCCTTGGCTGCAGAGGGCACCAGCTGTGGCCTCCAGCAGGGCGCCACGAGCCAGGCCCAGCGCCGACGGCTCTGGGCTGGACAAGTGGGTGACCAGATGTCCGACTGAAGCCGAGACAGTTTTCTGAGAGAAAAATACAGCCAGGCCCATTTTTCTCTTCGGAAGCAAATCTCAGCTCCTGGCCATGAAGCTTCATCAACAAGCAGGGCCTTGGCTGTTCAGGCATCCGGGTGCGGGGGAGGGGACGGGAGCTATGACACTATTTGACACTTGTTTTTTCTGCCCTTTACCTTTCACCACCATTTCTCCTGAGTGGTTTTTGCCCAACTTTGGCTATTCTTGTTTTCTCCTTTCTTCGACCATTAACTTCTTTGTCTCTGAGCGCCTCTCTATCCCCTGCTTCCAAGGTTACCCTCCACCCCTTTCTCAGTGGGACAAGAGCCTTAAGTAGGTAGCCAAAAAGGCTCTTGAAGGCGATCTCCTCATTCGTGGCATCCTGAATTAACTTTTTAAAGAATGAAGAATGCAAAACTGAAATGTTAAAGTGTAGAAAGGGAAAAGAGTGCACCTTCCTCAGTTTTTAAGGAATCAGAATAGGAGATAAATGTGCATTCTGACTTTAGGTTATCAGTACTAAATTCAGTGATTCATTACAGGCTGTATCTTGAACTTACACAAGCTTAAAAGGGAAAACTAACTTTCCTCAAGATCAGCACACCTGCTCTTGAGCCATACTTGCGTGCAGCAGGGATTCTCAGACTTTAAAGTGCATGTGAACCGTGCCAGGATTCTTGATTTTTTATTCAGGTCTGGAGTGGGGGCCTGGATTGTGTATATATAATGAGCTCCCAGATAAGCCAGGTGCTCCTGGTCCAGGCAGATCACACTATATATTGAGGTTGGAGCTTTCAGTGGCCCCATATTAGTCAAAGAGGAAAGCAGGGATATCTCTGTACTAGAGGCAAGCAGGAGTTTGGGTTCTTGCGCTGCTTTAACGCTGCATAATAGATGGGTAAAAATGCGCACATAAGCACATACACACCTTATTGAGCTTGTGATTAAATAAGTCATTTCAATGCCCAACTGGACCTGAGCCACCAGACTGCTGCTAAAATAGCTGTATATTCCAGGACAAAAGTGTTCAACAAGACTCAGGGCATCCTAATTTTCATCCATTCCAAATCTCAAAAGAATATGCAGGTTTTTACTAGGAGGGATCCTGGTGAGGTTTTGAAATTGGGAGTGTTTCCAACATGAACCAAGTAGGAGAAAGTGGTACTGGTTGTGGGGAGTGCAAGACGGGTGAGGTGATCAAATAAGAACAAAAGGCAGGCATTGTGCAAGCAACCTCAGATGTTTTCAGCAGAATAAAATGAAAAACAAAAGGAAGTATTTCAAATGGAATGTTGAGAAGAGCCTCCAGATTATTGAGGCCTTCTTCTAAGGGCATACTGTATGAAAAAAATCTTGGCTAGCTCTAATGAATATCTGTGAAATAAACCATAGAACCCTATTTATGTAAAGGGAAAAATCATGTACCCCAAAAAAGTCTGCACACAAGATTAAATTAGGCAAAAGGAAAACTTCTGCTAACTTCCACTTACATTTTAATTGTAAAAGGTTAGCTGTTGTAATCTCAGCAATTAAATTAATACATATTACATGTCCTACATAAAACATACTATGACTATATATAAGAGAAAAAGCCACAGGACAAACAAATGCTCAGAATACCTCTTATTCCACCAAAAAAGAGACTGTGAAACACAGTGGGAACTTAAGCCATTTCTACTTTTAGTTTCTGGTAACTGTTCATTAGGCAACCAATAAGAGCCTGGGAATTGTTCAAATAGGACAGTAATTTGGTCTACCACATTTCTACCACCTCTGGTAGGGGTGAAGTCTAAATTCCAAGTCCCCAAAGTAAAACCCTCTTTTAATGAAGACTTAGAAACAAACATTTTTACCATATTTTCACAAAGGGTACAAACAAGAATTAAATCTACCTTCATGTTTTCCCATTCTCCTTGGTGTACCCAGAATGGTGCTGTGCCATGAGTATTAACAGGGGCAGTTATTTATGTGTATCGGGTTAGAAACAGATTGAGGGATAAGGTCATCTATAAAACCTGCCATTAGTCAAATTTTTGTCTTTCTCAGAAAACTGAGTACTTTCAAGGTAATTTGGGAAAGATGAGAGAAAACAACAACAAATTATTTCTTACGTTCTCATGATACTAAACTCACATTATGGTGACTTTTCTTAATTTGCTTTGAAGAGATTATGTACCTTCTATGGCAGTCTTAGCTAAGTCTAGTGGAGTTTGCAGCAGGCAACTCCCAGATAGTCTCAACATTGGTAGAATGTACTCTTAAAAAAAAAAAAAAAAAAAAGTCTGAATTAACATTGCCCTCTTTTTCT